>NC_083346.1:36726669-37032919 GCF_019175385.1 Lycium barbarum
TATGTTTTGGTTAGCTGTGACTCCTCAGGAGGCAGGTTGATGATGTGCGACGTTATAAATCTTTCGGTTGCTTTTACAAGTCTCCATATTGTCCTTAGCTTCAGTCTGACTATATTTAGCAGGTACGAATACGGGCGTCCAGTTCGGGCACTAGTCATGTCCCATGGGGTTGGGTCGTGACGTATTTTTGTACATCGAATTATTCGTAAGCTAATCGACATAGGTTAAGGACGAGATTATTTTTGGGATATGAAATAAGGACATTTAACCCTCGATTTTAAAGTAGTACACGAATTGTTATAAATTCCAATTAGTATAGAAATATTTTGTGGAGATTAGTGATTAATTAAGATTAATTAAGTAGCTAATTAGGTAATTAAGTGGGCCCCACCGATTTAATTAAAAAAAATGAGTCATTAGGGGGGGGACACGTGTCCTATGGAGGGACACCATATATATGTATATGTTAATGACTAAGGTTGGCTAGTCATCATCATTTGCAAGTTTCAACTTGATGAAAAGCAAAAAGAAAGGTGCTTGCCATGGTTGCCAACCTCTCGGCCATGGCAGCCCATTTTAAAAAAAAATAAAAAATCTTGCTTTCATTAAATTCTAAGGTAATTTGCAAGTCCAAGGAGGTGATAGCAACATTGGGTATTGAATTGAGGAAAAAGAAATAGTGCAATTGGTACAAGTGAGTGTAGAATTTGCTCCGATTAAATTAAGGTAAGATCTTCTCATTTTATGGTATAATTGGATTAATGGCATTGTAATGGAAAGATTAAAATTGTATTAGATGAAATTGGAAGTAAGAAATCGCATGAATTCGTTGGTATTAGGAGTTGTAGTTGTTTTATGGAATTGTTGAGTTGAAAGATTAAAAGTGTGGTTTATATTCATATGTTCTTGTTCGTGTTGTTGTCGTGTTGTCGGTTATATGGCTTCTAAATTTGGAAAAAAGAAGTGTATAACGTATCGTATACAAAGAGTATGTTGGTCTGTTTGGTGTATAATCTTAACTATTGAGGATTTGGATTGGAAAAGGATTAAGAAAGGTTATTGGGTTGTTTGAGTTGTTTATGGGCTGGATTGTAAGGATTTGATATGAATATTTCTATTACCGTTGTTATTGGTATTGTTGTGATAATACGAGATTAGTTGGAAGTTCGGGTTAGGCGAGTTATATAGGGGAAATGCTGCCCAATTTCCGTTGAGTTCTTAACTAACCAAAATCCTAATCAAAAAAAGGATGAACTAAAGGATGATTCCTATAAGTGATTGGTTGTAGATTTATAAGCTAGAAAGTATAGTTTACTAACGATAGCGTTACTTTTATATTAAATAGGCTAAAGGGGCGACGAAGCGAATGTGGTTACGGTTAACCTATAACAGGTCTGTAAGCTAGAAAGTATAGTTTACTAACGATAGCGTTAGTTTTATATTAAATAGGCTAAAGGGGCGACGAAGCGAATGTGGTTACGGTTAACCTATAACAGGTATGTAAAGTTATCCTTTCTTCTGTATGGCATGATCTTTATGAAACAAATAGACGACGTGTATATGATTCCAAAGAAGTTCCTATTCTTAGAGACACTAGGATAACTAATGTTCTTGATTCCCAGAACTTTTTTTATTATGTCTTGATACGTGTCTATGGTTCCAGACGTCCTATTTTGATATCATCCATAGTGACATTCGAAGGATACTTGATATGACTATTGTCTTGATTTTCAAATGATGGTTCATTTTGATTACCCTATTGAGTCTCAGATATGATTTAGTTTGCATATGGTTGCTCACTACTCTGCTCGTGCATGCCTCAATATATCTTTCACTGAGTTCCGGGTCAGGATACGTTTTCGTGCACAGTTTCACTGCATTGTTCACCGAGTCCCTCACTAGAGGGCCGGGATACGGTATATATATATATGATGTGATGATGTGGTGTTATGATGATGTGATTATGGCGCCAAGGATGGTATGTGATGACTTTATTCACCGAGTCCCATAATGGGCCAGATATGATATATGATATGATATGCATGATTTTCATTTCATAAGGCAACTGTATTGATATTTTGAAAGTCATACTTGTTTCCTGTAATCCCTATTTCAGTCATGATTCTCTTTATTATATTTCGTGCTTTACATACTCAGTACATATCTCGTACTGACCCTCTTTCTTCGGGGGGCTGCGTTTCATGCCCGCAGGTACAGACACTCGATTCGGTGATCCTCCAGCTTAGGATTTCCACTCAGCTGTCTTGGAGAGCTCCATTGTTCCGGAGCCTAGAATTTTGGTACAGATCTTTTGATGTATATATATATGTTTATCCAGGGGTACGGCGGGGCCCTGTCCCTTCATATTTAACTATGGATACTCTTAGAGGTCTGTAGACATATGTGTGGGTTGTGTATAAGTTTTGTTCAGCTGTGTCTATACGATGTGCTATGGATGTATTGATATGTAGTGGCAGCCTTGTCGGCTTGCATATGATGTTGATATGTAGTGGTAGCCTTGTCGGCTTGCGTATCATGTTATGATTTGGTTAGTTGTGACTCCTCAGGAGACAGTTTATATGGATATATATGTATGATGACGTTATGAACCTTTGGATTTCTTTTGCAAGTTTCCATATTGTTCATAGATTCAGTTTGACTATATCTAATAGGTATGTATATGAGTGTCCAACTCGGGCACTAGTCATGGCCCATGGGGTTGGGTCGTGACATGTAGCTTTTCTCTTTACAGGCATCTCTGAAATACACAATACACGGTTAAGGAGAAGGAAGTTCTTATATCATAACTCTATCGCACGATGTTATGGAGAAAGAAGGTCAATCATTCCTAAAATGCCCGCAGCCTCTTGTTTATAAGTGTGACGCGCAACACACCCATAACCAAGACTCTACCGGACATGGCTCGTAGACACACCCTAGGACAGAACTGCTCTGATACCACGTTTGTCACAACCCAACCGGAGGGCCGCGACGGGCACCCGGTGCTAGCCCACCCGGGCACCCATTAGCATACCTTTACATCTACATCTAGGTGAGCCTCATATTAAGTCATACATTTCTACTCATCAATCATACGAATCCCATTGGACAATCAATACATTTACGTCATCATTTTTAACTATGCCCATATCAATGTACATAAGCCGACGAAGCTAACAAAATTGATATCCAAAATATAGGCCGACAAGGCCAAACATATCTAACCATATACACATGACTACGAGCCTCTAAGGAGAGTATGTCACATCATATAGGCGGGACAGGACCCCGCTATGCCCATAAATATACACAAAAGAATAAGTACCAAAAGCTATAGCTTAGAATGAGATGGAGCTCCGCTATGTAGTCCCTGAGAAAATATAGCTATGGATCAAGCCTGTCTCCCTGGCCACTTGCGGGCATGACGCAGCGTCCACAAATATAAGGACGTTCAGTACGAAGAATGTACTGAGTATGTAAAGCATGATCAATATCAATATAGAAGCATAATAAGCAACATGAGAAACATCATAAGATGGGTGACAGTAGAATCATCGTCATAAGAACTTACTTGCTTTCCATAGGGACTTTCCATTTCTAATATGAGGTTGTGTACATACATCCGTATTGGTATCCGTGCTCGTATCCATACTCATTTACATTTCGTATCCATAATCGTATTCATATGCCTATTCTTATTCATATTCGTATCATGTTCGTATTCATACTCATATCTATATTGTATACATATCCATATCATGTACATGTCCATATCATACACATAGTTATATCATATACACATTTACATCATATACATACCTGGCCAACCAAGGCTTCAGGGTTACACATACCTGGCCCTACCAAGGCTTCAGGGTTACACATACCTGGCCCTACCAAGGCTTCAGGGTTATCCGTACCCAACTGCAGAGGTGTGCGCGCGTTACGTAAATACATACATATTCTACCCGGCCTTATAAGCTCGGGGTTCCATAATAGTCATACATAGATACATATACATCATAGCTCATAAAAATCTCTACTATTATCATCACTATCATCATCGTCATCGCTATTATCGTCGTTATCCTTATCGTTATTACTATCATCGTCATTCATTACATCTATCTTATGGGATTACTCATCATATGAGGAACTTAGTACAATCGTAATACATACCAAGATTCATGAGCTTAATAGCTCTGAAGATAGAATCATTGGGAGGACATCATAGTCCTATAGAAGATTTAGACGATTGGCCAAAGAACCATGCGTTATGAAAGAAGGGTTAGCCTTAATACCTTTCCGTTCAACTATTTTACCACTCGTACGTTCTCCTTCAATGCTCACATTTCTACCTTCATTAAAGTTATACTATCATTAGAAACCGATAGCTAGCATACATGACTAAGGCTAGAAAAATTGGACAGCATCTCCTTTATTTATACGACATTCCTCCATATCGTAAATCAACTCCCAAACGTCAATAATACACTCACAATATCATAACAATAGTCTTTATTCATCCTACATTATCCATATTTCTCAATTCACTTCAAGTCATCCATATCCATGGTCATAACACGCGATTTTGTTCATTCACATACAATGTCTATCTCATGTTCTTCACATCATTTACAACATGATTACAATCATATCATATCACGAATCATCACTCAATCCAAACTATTACTCAAAGATGACACTATTTCACATTCATGGCCCATTTTCTATATCCTTCTACAATCCAAGTGTTTCAACTCTCAAATACCTTAAACAACATAGAAATACCATAAAACTTACCTTAGATGGTGTGGGAATGAATCTTGAGTGGAAATAATTCACTTGAACCAAACCCTAGTTCTCCTCCATTGGAATTTCTTGTGGTCCTCTAACCCTTGGAAGCTTTCTAACACATAAACACTTGATTCTAGTCTTTGATCTTAGTGTTCTCTTGGACTTGAGTGGAATATGTTTAGAGAAGGGTTTTTGAGCTCTCAACACTTGTGGAATATGAAAAATGAAGTAAAAGAACCCAAGGAATCTATTTATACAAACATTGAAAATCAGCCCGTCGGGACTTCTGCAGACACTTATATGGTCCGTGGAACATTTCACGGCCCGTATAAGTGGTCGCGGTTCACCACCAGGAGACCATCATCTCTGCTGGGTATTATACAGACCATTATACGGTCCGTGGAAAGTTTCACGGTCCGTGCAAGGTGGTAGTGGTTCACCAACCAGCAAATCAACTCCCTGCTGGGAGTTATACGGACACCTTATACGGACCGTATAAAGTTATACAGACCGTATAAGTGGTCGTATAACTCCATTTCTCTAGAATGGTTTCCGTCGTTTCATTCGATCTCCAATCCTTATGGAACCTTCTTAACACTTGTATAATACTTTATTGGCCATACAATAGGCTCTATATCATCCCTTTAAAACATCACCACATAAACATTAGCTCAATCATAGCGGAACCTTTCCGAACACGACTTACGTTTCGCTCCCTTCAACAAACTAAACTTCACATATTCATAGAACTTCAAAATCGTATTGGATGAACCTCAAGCTATATAATCCTTCGCTTAACCTCGTAGGGATTTCATAATCACCTTAAGCTCACATTAACCTATCCACAAAGCAACACATACGGAATTTTCGAGGTGTGACAGAAAATGGTTCGCTTCCAGTTTCCGGGAGAACCAGTTTTAGAATGGAAAGGAAATACTGTGTCCCCGAAAGGTAGTTTTATTTCCTATCTAAAGGCAAGGAAAATAATCACAAAAGGTTGTATTTACCATCTAGTCCAAGTTCAAGATGTAGAAGCTGAACCGTGAACTCTTCAGTCTGTCCCCGTGGTGAATGAGTTCCCGGATGTATTGCCGGAAGAGCTTCCAGGCCTCCCTCCAGAGTGAGAGATTGATTTTACTATAGATTTCCTACTAGATACCAAGCCCATATCTATTCCGCCTTACATGATGGCTTCAAGCAGAGTTAAAGGGGCAATTGAAGGACTTACTTGAAAAAGGTTTTATTAGGCCTAGTTCTTCCCCGTGGGGAGCACCCGTGTTGTTTGTGCAAAAGAAAGATGGCTCCTTGCGAATGTGCATTGACTATCGACTGCTAAATAAAGTGATAATCAAGAACAAATATCCGCTACCAAGGATTGACAACTTATTTGATCAATTGCAAGTCGCCAAATGGTTTTCAAAGATAGATTTGAGATCCGGGTTTCATCAGGTGCGAGTTAGGGTGAAAGATATTCCTAAGACAGCCTTCAGAACCAGATACGGCCATTTTGAGTTCCGGGTAATGTCATTCGGGCTAACTAATGCACCAACAGTATTTATGGATTTGATGAACAATGTGTTCAGGCCCTTCCTAGATTTATTTGTGATTGTATTCATCGACGATATCCTGGTATATTCTAGGTCCGAGGCAGAACATGCAGATCATTTGCGTACCGTTCTTAGAGTTCTTAAAACTCGAGAGTTATTCGCCAAATTTTCTAAGTGTGAATTTTGGTTTAATTCGGTGACCTTTTTGGGGCATATTATTTCAGCCGATGGCATTCGGGTAGATACCCAAAGATTAAGGTTGTGAAGACTTGGCCAAGACCCACAACACCAACGGAGGTTCGTAGTTTTCTGAGTTTAGCAGATTATTACAGGAGATTTGTAGAAGGCTTTTCTTCTATTTCTGCACCACTCACGAAGCTGACCCAGAAATCAGCTAAGTTTCAATGGACAGATGCTTATGAACGTAGTTTCCAAGAGCTAAAGGACAGATTAACTTCTGCCCCAGTCCTGACACTTCCAGAGGGATCGAAAAGTTATATTGTCTATTGTGATGCTTCAGGCATTGGGTTAGGTTGTGTGTTGATGCAACATAGTAACGTGATTGCGTATGATTCAAGACAGTTACGGAAACATGAGAAAAATTATCCGACCCATGATCTTGAATTGGCTGCACTAATACATGCATTGAAGATGTGGAGACATTATTTTTATGGCATCCACATTGATATTTATACAGATCATAAGAGCCTTCAGTATATCTTCAAGTAGAAAGAATTAAATTTACGGCAACGGCGATGGTAGGAATTGTTGAAAGACTATGATGTTGACATCCTGTATCATCCCGGGAAAGCAAATGTTGTGGCTGATGCTCTTAGCCGTAGATCCATGGGAAGTTTATGCGATGTTCTGCCAGAGAAAAGAGAGATTGCTTGTGAGCTCCAACAATTAGCTAGCCTAGGAGTTCTAGTAGTGGAGTCTGGTAGCATGGGAGCTATCATTCAAAATTCAGCAGTCTCGTCGCTAGTAGTGGAAGTGAAAGAGAGTCAACACGAAGATCCCATGCTAATTCATTACAGAAATACACTCCCTCAGAAGGAGAAGTCATCATTTGAGATTTCTGGAGATGGAGTTCTCCGATGCCGAGGCAGGTTATGTGTTCTTGATGTTGCAGGATTACGCCACCAAATATTGACAGAAGCACATTATTCCCGATATTCCGTTCACCCCAGAGCAACAAAGATGTATCATGATCTTAAATCTATATATTGGTGGAATGGGATGAAGAAAGATATAGCGGAATTCGTAGCTCAATCTCCTAACTGTCAGCAAGTGAAAATTGAGCACCAAAAGCCTGGTGGATTGTTGCAAGCTATAGAAATTCCAACTTTGAAATGGGAAGTAATTAACATGGATTTCATTACAGGCTTACCCCATTCCCGACGTAAGTATGATTCTATATGGGTGATTGTGGATAGACTCATGAAGTCAGCTCATTTCTTACCAGTCAGAACTACATATGTAGCATAAGATTATGCAAAGCTTTATGTTAAAGAGATAGTGCTACTTCATGGTGTTCTAGTATCTATTATCTCCGATAGAGGGACTCAGTTTACAACCAATTTTTGAAAATCGTTCCAAGTAGGTTTGGGGACTCAGGTGAGTCTTAGCACGGCATTTCACCCGCAGACTGACAGATAAGCTGAACGTACCATTCAGACTCTTGAGGATATGTTACGAGCATGTGTATTGGATTTTGGAGGTAGTTGGGATGATCACTTACCACTTATTGAATTTGCTTATAACAACGGTTATCATTCTAGCATCCAAATGGCCCCGTATGAGGCTTTATATGGGCGAAACTGTAGATCTCCAATTGGGTGGTTCGAAGTAGGAGAGACCAAATTAATAGGGCCAGACTTGGTCCAGCAAGCTATAAAGAAAGTCAAGCTTATACAGGATCGATTATTAATAGCTCAAAGTCATCAGAAATCCTATGCAGATAATTATCGAAGAGACTTAGAGTTCCAAGTGAAAGATTCCGTATTTTTGAAGGTGTCGCCAATGAAGGGCGTCATGAGATTTGGCAAGAAGGGCAAGCTTAGCCCCTGGTACATTGGACCTTATGAGATTATACGCAAGGTAGGCCAAGTGGCTTACGAATTAGATCTACCTCCTGATTTGGAGTCAGTTCACCTAGTTTTCCATGTATCGATGCTTCGTAAGTGCATTAGAGATCCTTCTAGAAATTTACCTATAGATGATGTTCAAGGTACCAAACAATTGTCTTATGAAGAAGTCCCCATTTCCATTTTAGATAGGCAAGTACGGAAGCTCAGAACAAAAGAAGTAGCTTCAGTTAAGGTTTTATGGAAAAATAATAATAGAGAGGAAATGAATTGGGAAGCAGAAGAAGACATGAAGTTCAGGTACCCGCATTTATTTTCACTCCCAGAGGAGACTCAGGCAGAGACGCCATTATCCTCATGTATGTAGTGTTTTCCTTGATGTTTTCCTGGTCGTGTGTGGCCATAGTTATTGATGTTGTTGTTGTAGCCCTGTGAGGCAATGTATTTTGGGTTGCTGTTGTAGGATGGTAGTGCCATATTATAGGGGAAACTCTGGCGAAATCTTTATAGAAACCCCAAGAACCTAACATTCGAGGACGAATGTTCATAAGGGGGGAAGAATGTTAGACCTCGGAAATTTCTGATTTTGCAGCCTTGTGGATAGGCTAATGTGAGCTTAAGGTGATTACCCTTACGAGGTTAAGAAAGATATTAGATACCTGAGAGAATTCTTAGCTGCTGTGGAAGTTAGAGGGAACCCGCTCCCCGGTCGTCGCTCTACTGCGTCTGGCCCGTCATACTCTTAAATTGAAAATAGAATAATTCATGATCTAATGAAAATTGGGTAGCATTTCCCCTATTCGTCAATTTCCACCATATTACAAAACAACTCCCAACTCCCAACAACCACAATAACATCCACAATATCATAATCAAGTAATCACATTTCATTAAGCCTTCAAAATTCATTCTCATGCTCAACTTATAGTAACAACTTCACACCCTTTCTTAGCACATTTTCATACAATACTTCCTCATCACCATTATTACCTTCCATAACAATATTATATCCATATTATACTAAGAATCATGACTCACGTTAGCTTACTACTCAAAACATCATAAAAGTTACATTTAGCCCTCGTTTTCTACTTTCTTTATCCACCCAAGTTCTTCAACAACCAAGCATTCATGATAACATGAAATAAGCATGAAAACTAACCTTTTATCTCATGGGAATGAGATTTGGATCATCTATCAACTTAGGTGAAAGCCCTAGCTTCAATACCCAAGAATCTCTTGTAGCCTACTAACCCTAGCAAGACTTCTGACACATGGGTACCTTGATTCTTGCCTCTTGATCTTTGTAATCTCTTGGGTTTGAGTGGAATATGCTTGGAGAAGGGTTTGGAGCTCTCAAGACTTGTGTAATATGAAAAATTAAATAAAAGAACAAGAGCCATCTATTTATACAAAAATATAAAAATCAGCCCGATAGACTGATATGGACCACTTATACTGTCCGTATAATATTATACGGTCCGTATAAGTGGACCGTATAAAACCTCCAAGAGAAACACCCTTTCTGTAAACGTCAAGTTATACGGACCCCCTTATACGGACCGTATAAGTGGTCGTATAACTCCCAGTTGTCCGAAACTTTCTCTCGTTGATTCGTTTGACTTCCAATCCTCGTGGAACCTTCTTGACACTTACATAATACTTCATTAACCATACAATAGGCTCTCTATCATCCCCTCAAGATATCACCAAATAAATATTAGCTCAATTATAGCGAAAACCTTTCTGAACTCGACTTATATTTCACTTCCTTCAACAAACTAAATTTCACGTATTCATACAACTTCAAAATCTTATGGTATGCACCATGCTATAAACCCTTCTAAGTGTAGATTGTTCAAGCTGCGACGATGAATGTTAAGTAGTTAAGAAGACAAAGAGGTATGTAAGGCTAACCCTTTTTGCATTAAGGCATGATTCCTTTGCTATATACCCCTTTCATGAGTTCCACAATGTCCTCCAAATGACTTTATCTATAAAGTTACTAAAGCTCATGATCCTCGATACTTTCACGAATCTATTGCTTCCCTTATATGATAGTTGATCCTTTAAGGATAGATGTAACGAAAACGATGATGGTAATGATGTTGATGATACTTATGGACTCTTATGTATATGTGTCTAAGTACGTAACACTATTATGTAACACCGAGCTTATATGGCCGGGTATGATACCTATTGCGCGCACACCACTGCTGTTAGGTATGGATAACGCTGAGCCTTGGTAGGGCCAGGTATGTATAATCACCGAGCCTTGTCATGGCCGGGTATGTGAGACACCGAACCTTCATGGTCGGGTATGATTCAAATACGAGTATATATATATGTGTACATAAGTAAGCATTTGAAATGGAAGGTCCCTATGAGAGACAAGTAAGTAAATATGATGATGGACACTAAAGGTACAAACGGCTCTATTACCTCCTGATTCTTCTATCTTATGTTATTTCTTATGATACTTCTTACGCTATTTCTTATGCTCCTATTATGATGTTGATTATACTTTACATACTTAGTACATTATTCGTACTGACGTCCTTTTATTTGTAGACGCTGCGACATGCCCGCGGGTGGACAGGGAGATAGACTCGACCCATAGACTGCTTGTTCAGAGACTGCATGGCGGAGCTCCATTACATCCGGAGCTACAGCTTTTGGAATTATTCTTTTGTGTACATACCTATGGGCATGGCGGAGTCCTGTCCCGCCCATATGATGTTAGATACTTGTCACGACCCAAACCAATGAGCCGTCACAGGAGTCTGACCTCTAGTGACCAAACACCCCTAAACACTTATCTGAAACATATTAAACATCAAAGGTCCATAAATGGCATAAACTGATCTCATAAGAGGGAAGCATCAGAACTCTGTACAATCTGCATATATATATATACACACACGACATGCGGAAGAACAGTACAAGCCAGCTAGGCTGCTACATATATTTTACACAAAAGAATAAAAGCCGACAAGGCTACATCATCTGACTACTACGTACAACTGTCTACAGCCCTCTACTGGAAAAAAAGTTGTAGAAAGGACGGGACAGGGCCCCGTCATACCCATATGCATACACATCTCAAAAGGGGCATACCAAATCTGACTGTAGCTCGGGATAGAATGGGGAGTACTGACCACTGCTAAATCTAGAGGTCCTACTAAGCTGGACCACCTGTCTGTCTCCCTGTACCTGCGGGCATGAACGCAGCCCTCCGAGCAATAGGGAGTCAGTACGGATAATGTACCGAGTATGTAAGGCATAAGAACAACATATATACATAAGAATCATGGATAAGATCTGAACTCATAACTGAAATGACTGACTGCATGTACTTGTATGAACTAGTATCTGCCTAAATCTGCATAAATCTGCATAACTGACAATGCCTCTGTGGGCACATAATATGCATACTCATACCTATCAATGATGGTTGTGCATCTATATGAGTGCGTATATAACGCCTGACTTATGTGCGTATATAATGCCTGTAAGCCTCTATGGCTGATGCTTAATATCATATCTGCTCCTCTGTAGCCATAATCAATATCATCATCATAGTAGTAATGCGTATATAACGCCTATATCTCTTCTCATACTTTACATATATCTAATATTCGCATATATAGCGCCTGATATGTGTGCGTATATAACGCCTTCTAGTCACTGGTCAATGTATATAAATATTTAATGAATGTAATGCATGACTAAGCTATATGCACAGAACTGGCTACATAAGACTGGACCCACGAATAGAAGGATTACTCATAAATGGGGTACATGAACATCAAAGACTAAAGTACTTCTAATGCTTCTAAGAGTAGCGTAATATGGAAGCTCGCTTACTCGCTTGTTGGATCATATCATAGGATCATGCCAAAGAAGAAAAGAATGGCCTTAACATACCTGGAAGTATATTCAATCGTCCAACTTCTACCTCTCGAACTTGCAAGTCTACAATTAAGATAACACAGGGCTTAATTAGACTATTTACTTCGCTTACTAACCATTCTCAAATGTGTATAAAGCACAACGAACTATAGACAATAATTTCTTTTTGCAAGCTTACAACTCTCCAACTTCTCATTCGATCCCACATCAACTACCATACTCACATCAACAATACCAACACAAACACACACATATATATATCAAGATATACGTAAACCCGTTTCCAATCATCTCTTAATATAACCCTATATCACTACATTGCCCTTCATCCCTTAACACTTCCACAATTTCCTTCGCTTCACTTAATATCACTAAAACTCTTGATAACCAACTTAAATATAAGGGTATAAATCATTTACATACCTTGAGGGTTCAAGAATCCCAAGAATCACTTCAACGTCAACTCCCTAAACTCCACAACTTAAGGAAACCCTAGAAGCAACCTTCTTCTTCACCATCTCGGGTTTACGGGGTCCGGGTCTTGTCAAATCTTCACTAATATGATGGAAAATATTGGGAGAGAATATATTAGGGTTTTCTAATTTGGAGAGAAGGAAAAATATGAAATAGGGTCGTGGACCACCTATTTATACTTGGAAGCAAAAAAGGCTACAGCGTCCGGTTCGACGGCCCGTGGATGTGTCGACAATCCGTCGACTTGCCCGTCGACGTGTCGATGGTCCGTCGACTTGTCTCGTCAACCTGCGCCTGCAAATGCATGGCTGCGGGATCCCGTCAACGATGACTGGTGTCCTGCAGATGTTCTGATTCAGTTCAGATCGCGTCGATTCGATTGATTCAACTTCTAACTCTCTAAATTGACAGGAATATTTACTGCTACCCTCGTACACGGGATAAGACATTTTATACCTCCAAACTCGGGCTCGGGTCCTTATTCCAAGGGCATACCCGACTAGGAAACCATAGGGTTTACTACTACGAACACGAGGGGTGTAACATTCTCTCTCTCTTAGGAACATTCGTCCTCGAATGTTCAAACAATCCTGGGTTATAAATATTTTGGCAGAGTTTGCCCTGTACTTATACCAATCCACCCAGCATGCAACAACCCAAAATAATGCCACACAGGGCCACATACTATAACAAACAATACCATGGCCTCACACGACCAATCACGACAACTGAAATAAAATAATACCTGGGGGCGATGATGTCACGGACTGAACCTCTTGTACTGCTGGGAACAAATGCGGGTACTCAGTCTTCATTGCCTCTTCTGCTTCCCAAGTTACTTCCTCAACATTCTTATTCCTCCACAAGACTTTAATAGAGGCTGCATCCTTAGTTTGCAACCGACGGACCTGTGTGTCCAATATAGCCACTGGAACTTCTTCGTATGATAAATACTCAGTCACCTTAATGTCATTCACTGGTATCACTCTTGAAGGATCTCTGATACACTTACGAAGCATAAATACATGAAATACTGGATGCACCGACTCTAACTCCGAAGGAAATTCTAGCTCATATGCCACCGTACCCACTATATGAATGATCTTATATCGCCCAATATATTGAGGGCTCAACTTACCCTTCTTGCCAAACCTCATCACTCCCTTCATAGGTGAAACTTTAAGGAACACCCACTCGCCTATCTCGAACTCCAAGTTACGTCGCCGATTATCCGCATAGGATTTCTGTCGGCTCTGAGCTGTTAGCAACCTCTCTCTAATCACTTTCACCTTATCAACTGCTTGCTGAATTAAGTCTGGGCTTAGTAACTGATTCTCCCCGACATCGAACCACCCTATGGGCGATCTGCATCTCCACCCATATAAGGCCTCATAAGGAGCCATCTGAATACTGGAATGGTAACTGTTGTTATATGCAAACTTGATAAGAGGAAAATGATCATCCAACTGCCTTGAAAGTCAAGTACACAAGCTCTAAGAATATCCTTAAGGGTCTGTATAGTACGCTCCGCCTGTCCTTCTGTCTGGGGGTGAAACACAGTACTAAGACTCACCTGAGTCCCCAATCCTTGCTGAAAAAACTTCCAAAATTTGGCTGTGAACTGTGCTCCCCTCTCTGAAATAATGGCTGAAGGAACACTATGAAGTCATACAATCTCCTTAAGATAAAGCTTTGCATATTCCTCGGCTGCATAAGTAGTTCTGACAGGCAGAAAATGAGTTGACTTTGTGAGCCTATCAACTATGACCCATATCGAATCACACTTCCGCTGAGTGCGGGGCAACCCTGTAATAAAGTCCATATTAATTACCTCTCACTTCCATGTTGGAATCTCCATAGCCTGCAATAGCTCTCCAGGCTTCTGGTGCTCTATTTTGACCTGCTGACAATTTGGACACTGAGCGACAAATTCTGCTATATCTCTCTTCATACCATCCCACCAATAAACTTCCTTGAGATCATGGTACATCTTTGTTGAGCCTGGATGAATAGAATAGCGGGAGTAATGTGCCTCCCCCATAATCTGCTGATGGAGTCCTGTAACATTAGGGACACACAATCTACCTCGATACCTGAGTACTCCATCACCTGTGATCACATAGGGTGTCTTTTCTTTCTGAGGGGCTGTATCTCAGTAATGAACTAAAACATTAACCTCATACTGACACTTCTTTATCTCTACTACCAAAGATGATACTGCTGTGTCTTGAATGGTAACTCTTGCATCACCTAAATCTATCAATCGAACTCTGAGGCTAGCCAATCGATAAACCTCACGGACCATTTCTCTTCTTTCTGGAAGCACGTGTGACAAGCTACCCATAGATTTACGACTGAGGACATCGGCTACCACATTAGCCTTCCCGGGATGGTACAGAATATCCACATCATAGTCTTTTAACCTCTCTAACCATCGCCTCTGACGCAAGTTCAAGTCCTTCTGCTTAAAGATGTACTAGAGACTCTTATGATCAGTAAAGATATCAACATGGACACCGTATAAGTAGTGCCTCCATATTTTCAAGGCATGAATCACTGCCGCTAACTCAAGATCATGGGTTGGATAATTATTTTCGTGGTTCTTCAACTGTCTAGAAGCATAAGTGATAACTTTACCGTGTTGCATCAACACACAGCCCAATCCCACACTTGAAGCATCACAATATACCACATAGCCATCTGCTCCTTCTGGAAGAGTCAAAACTGGTGCTAAAGTTAACTTATCCTTCACCGTCTTAAAACTCTGCTCACAAGCATCTGTCCATTGGAACTTAGCTGATTTCTGAGTCAATTTGGTCAATGGGGATGAAAGAGAGAAAAATCCTTCTACAAACCTTCTATATTAACCTGCCAAGCCCAAGAAACTATGTATCTTCGTTGGTACCGTGGGTCTTGGCCAATTCTTCACAACCTCAATCTTCTGGGCATCCACTCTAATGCCCTTCTCCGAAATAATGTGGCCTAGAAAAGCCATAGAGTTCAACCAAAACTCACACGTGGAAAACTTGGCATACCACTCTTTACCTCGAAGAATTCCAAGCACTGTCCACAGATGTTCTGCATAATCAGCCTCTGACAGCGAATAAACCAGAATATCATCTATGACCACAATCACGAATGAATCTAGAAAGGGCTTGAATACACGATTCATCAAATCCATAAATACAGCTGGGACATTAGTTTGCCCGAACGACATAACACGAAACTCATAGTGGCCATATCAAGTCCGGAATGCCGTCTTCAGAATGTCCTCTTCCTTGACCCTGACCTGGTGATATCCTGATCTCAAGTCTATCTTCAAGAAATATTTAGCGCTTTGCAACTGATCAAATAAATCATCAATCCTTGGGAGCGGATACTTATTCTTTACAGTCACCCTATTCAATTGCCTATAGTCAATACACATTCGCAAAGAGCCATCCTTCTTTCTCACAAATAACACCGGCGCTCTTCATGGTGATGTACTAGGCTTGATAAAGCCCTTCTCGAGCAAATCTTTCAACTCCGCAGGTGTCATCCTATAAGGAGGGATAGATATTGGCTGAGTGTCTGGCAATAGGTCAATAGCAAAATTAATCTTCCTCTCTAGGGGAATGCCTGGAAGCTCATGTGGAAATACTTCTGGGAATTGATTAACCACAGGAATAGACTGAAGAGTCATCGACTCTGCTTGCACATCTTGGACTCGAACTAGATGAAAAACATACCCTTTTTTGATCATCTTCTCTACCTTAAAGTAGGAAATAAACCTACCTCTAGGTGAAGCAGCATTGCCCTTCCATTCTAAGACTGGCTCGCCTGGAAACTGAAATCAAACCATCTTTGTTCTACAATCAACATTAGCATAACAAGAAGCCAACCAGTCCATGCCCATAATAACATCAAAATCAATCATATCTAACTCAATTAGATCTGCTACAGCATGGCGGTCACAAACTATAACAACACAGTCTCGGTATACCCGCCTAGCTATAACCGGATCACCAAATGGCGTAGACACCTCAAAAGGTCTAATCAAATCGGGCTCTACCCCAAACTTTCCGGCAACAAAGGGCATAACATATGATAAAGTGGAACCTGGATCAATCAGTGCATAAAAATCATGGGAGGAAACTGATAATATACCTCTAACAACATCAGGAGACATCTCACAGTCCTGTCTACCAGCCAATGCATACACGCGGTGCTGAGGACCGCTCGAGCTGGATGCTCCACTCCTCCCCCTACCTCGCCCTACTGCTATCTGAAAGACTTGCCCTGAAGGGTGCACTGCAGAAGATGAGCTAGCCACAGACCCTGTAGGCTGAACCATACCTGAACCAACCCCCATCGGGCACTCCCTCATCCTGTGGCCTGGCTGTCCACAAGCATAGAAAACATCTGAACCCAGCTGATACTGACCTGCATGTAACTTGCCACACTGGGTACATCGCGGCAAAGGGGGCCTCATCTGACCTGACTCTGGTCGGTACTAAGAGCCTGACGCTCTAGAACTCTAGCCCGCTCTGGAGTAAGAAGACCGATCAAACCTCAGACCTGGGAACCGCAAAAGTGCACTCCCTGCCGGCTGATAAGAATACCTGGGATGCTGCTATCTCTGTCCTCCTCTGAACTCACTAACCATATCAAAAGATCTAGACCTCTTACCACGGCTCCGGTCACGCTCACGCTCTATCCTCCGCTGGCGTTTATGATCCTCCAAATTTTGTGCATACACCTGTATACGGGAGATGTGCATGCCTGGCTGTAGGGCAGCAGTCGTGCACTCATCTATCAGGTGTGTCCCTAGACCAGCCACAAAGCAATGAACTCTATCCTCTATCTCAGCCACCATGGCTGGGGCATATCTAGCCAGGGAATCGAAATGTACACAATACTCTTGTACATTTATACTACCCTGCTTAATACGTAGGAACCTATCTGCTCGGGCCCGTTGGACATCTGGAGGTAAGTAATGGCGAAGAAAAGCATCTGAGAACTCTCGCCACACAGTTGGAGGGGCATTTTCTCCCCTAGATAACTCTCATGCCTGATACCACTGTATCAAAATATCCCGGAGTCTATATGAAGCCAACTCCACTGACTCAACCTAATCCGCGTGCATAACCCTCAAAGTCCTCTGCATACTATCAATAAAATCCTGGGGGTCCATATTTTTCTTTACCACAGAAAACGCAGAAGGACCTAACCCAAGGAGGGTCTTAACCCTTGAACTACTGACCCTGTCTGCTAGGTCAACACTAACTCCCTGCCGCTGTGCCTGGGCGGTTACTAATCTCGTCAACAACCGTACAGCAACCCGTACATCCTGGCCCTCTGCATCCAGCTGAGGAACTAGGGCAGGTGCTGGAGGCGAGATATGTGATGTCTCAAACGGCCCCTCACTCTGAATTTCATCCTGGGCCCTCGTGGCTTGTCGGGTACGACTAGTGACCTCATCGGCCGCTCTTTTGCCCTTCTGGGTGGCTGTAGCTTTCTTGTGGGGCATCGCTGAAATTAGAACAATTCATCAGAAGCGAACGCTTAACACAGGGCTTTATCGCACAATCTAAGAGAGAAAGAATGACATCATCCTAAATGTCATGTAGCCTCCTGTTTATGAGTTTGGTGCACAACACGCCCATAAACAAGACTCTACTAGACACGATCTGTAGAAAACCCTAGGACGAACCTGCCCTAATACCATTTTTGTCACAACCCAAACCGATGAGCCGTAACGGGAGTTTGACCTCTAGCGACCAAACACGCCTAAACACTTATCTGAAACATACTGAACATCAAAGGCCCATAAATGGCATAAACTGATCTCATAAGAGGGAAGCATCAGAACTCTGTACAATCTGCATATATATATATATATATATATATATATATATATATATATATATATATACACAACATGCGGAAGAACATTGCAAGCCAGCTAGGCTGCTACATATATTGTACACAAAAGAATAAAAACCGACAAGGCTACATTATCTGACTACTACGTACAACTGTCTACAGACCTTTACTGGAATAAAAGCTGTAGAAAGGACGGGACAGGGCCCCGTCATACCCATATGCATGCACATCTCAAAAGGGGCATACCAAATCTGACTGTAGCTCTGGATCGAATGGAGAATACTGACCACTGCTAGATCTAGAGGTCCTACTGAGCTGGACCACCTATCTGTCTCCCTATACCTGTGGGCATGAACACAACCCCCCGAGCAACGGGGAGTTAGTACGGATAATGTACCGAGTATGTAAGGCATAAGAACAACGTATACACATAAGAATCAGGGAAAAGATCTGAACTCATAACTGAAATGACTGACTGCATGTACTTGTATGAACTAGTATCTGCCTAAATCTGCATAACTGACAATGCCTCTGTGGGCACATAATATGCATGCTCATACCTAGGAATGATGGTCGTACATCTATATGAGTGCGTATATAACGCCTTATGTATGTGCGTATATAACGCTTGTAAGTCTCTATGGCTGATGCTTAATATCATATTGGCTCCTCTGTGGCTATAATCAATATCTTCATCATAGTAGTAATGCGTATATAACGCCTATATCTCTTCTCATACTTTACAAATATCTAATATTCACATATATAACGCCTGATATGTGTGCGTATATAATACCTTCTAGTTACGGGTCAATGTACATAAATATATACCGAATGTAATACATGACTAAGTTGTATGCACAGAACTGGCTACATAAGACTGGACCCATGAACAGAAGGATTACTCATAAATGGGGTACATGAACATCAAAGACTGAAGTACTTCTAATGCTTCTAAGAGTAGAGTAATATGGAAGCTCGCTTACTCGCTTGTTGGATCCTATCACAAGATCATGCCAAAGATGAAACGAATGGCCTTAAAATACCTAGAAGTATACTCAATCTTCCAACTTCTACCTCTCGAACTTGAAAGTCCACAATTAAGATAGCACAGGGCTTAATTAGACTATTTACTTCGCTTACTAACTATCCTCAAATGCGTATAAAGCTCAACGAACTATAGAGAATAATTTCCTTTGTAAGCTTACAACTCTCCAACTTCTCATTCGATCCCACATCAATTACCATACCCTATATCACTATGTTGCCCTTCATCACTTAACACTTCCACAATTTCATTCTCTTCACTTAATATCACTAAAACTCTTGATAACCAACTTAAATATAAGGGTAAAACTCATTTACATACCCTATGGGTCAAGAATCCCAAGAATCACTTCAACTTCAACTCCCTAAACTCCACAACTTGAAGAAACCCTAGAAGCAACCTTCTTCTTCACCATCTCGGGTTTACGGGGTTCGGGTCTTGTCAAATCTTCACTAATATGATGGAAAATATTGGGAGAGAATATAGGGTTTTATGATTTAGAGAGAAGGAAAATTATGAAATAGGGTCGTGGACCACCTATTTGTACTTGGAAGCCAAAAAGGCTACAGCATCCGATTCGACGTGCAGGTCGATGGCCCGTCGACGTGTCGACGGTCCGTCGACTTACTCGTCGACCTGCGCCTGCAGAGGCATAGCTGCGGGATCCTGTCGACGATGACTGGTGTCCTGCAGATGTTGTGATTCAGTTCAGATCGCGTTGATTTGATTCGGTTAACTTCTAATTCTATAAATTGACAGGAATATCTGCTGGTACCCTCGTACACGGGGTAAGACATTTTCTACATTCAAACTTAGGCTCGGGTCTCTATTCCAAGGGCATACTCGACTAGGAAACCATATGTTCTACTACTACGAACACGAGGGGTCTAAATACTCTTCTTAGAGGCTCATACATAGTTGTGTATGGTTAGATGTCTTGCAGCCTTGTCGGCTCATATTTTGTATATTATTTTGATAACCTCATCGGCTTGTGTATATGGAGACGGGCATAGTTGTTTGGGATGATATGAATGTGTTGTTGCCCAGTGAGACTAGCATTATTGATGTATAGAAATCATGCATAGGCCATCTGGCCCACCTAGATGTGAATGTGAATGTATGATAAGAGGTGCCCGGGTGGCTTAGCACCGGGTACCCGTCATGGCCCTCCGATCGGGTCATGACATATAGGAAATCTGAACTGGAATGAAATGAGCGGACTTAGTCAATCGATCAACTATCACCCAAATCGAATCAAACTTACCCAGGGTCTTCGGAAGACCCACAACGAAATCAATGGCAATCCTTTCCACTTCTACTCAGGAATGGGCATCCTCTGAAGCACTCCATCGGGTCGCTGGTGCTAATACTTAACTTGCTAACAATTACCACACTTAGCCATAAAATTGGCTATATCCCTCTTCATATGGCTCAACCGGTAAGGCTGCCTCAAATCACGATACATCTTAGTCGCCCCTGGATGAATGGAATATTGAGAGCTATGGGCCTCAGTCAAAATCAAATGAATCAAGTCACCAACACGAGGAATGCAAACGCCCTCTTAATCCTCAAAGTGCCCTCAGAATCAATCATGGCCTCCTTGGCCTCACCCCTCAGAACCCTATCTCGAATCTTGCTCAATTGAGCATCGTCAAACTGATGAGTCCTGATCTGATCTAATAAGGATGATCTCGCCTTTACACAAGCTAGAACCCTTCCTGGGGCTGAAATATCAAGACGAACAAAACTTGTGGTAAGAGTCTGAACCTCCATGGCCAACGGCGCTCGGCAACAACCAAACGGGATAAACTCCCCATGCTCGTGGCCTTGCGACTCAAGGCATCAGCAACAACATTGGCTTTTCCTGGATGATAAAGAATAGATATGTCATAGTCCTTTAGGAGCTCCATTCATCGGCGCTGCCTGGAATTAAGATCTCTATGGGTAAACACATGTTGAAGGCTATGGTGATCGGTAAAAACCTCAAAATGGACACCATACAAGTAATGCCTCCAAATCTTCAAAGCAAAGACCACGACCAACAATTCCAAATCATGGGTAAGGTAATTCTTCTCATAGATCCTCAACTGACGGGAAGCATAGGATATGACTCTACCCTCCTGCATCAACACAGAACCCAAACCCACACGGGATGCATCACAATAAACTGAGGAATCCTTACCCTCCACAAGTAATGCTAGAATAGGGGTTGAAGTCAAAAAAGTCTTGATCTTTTGAAAGCTCTCCTCACAATATCGGACCACTGGAAGGGAACATCTTTCTGAGTCAATCTAGTCAACGACGAAGTAATAGAAGCAAAACCTTTCACAAATCAGCGGTAGTAACTAGCCAACCCCACGAAACTTAGGATCTAGGTCATAGTAGTGGGCCTCACCCAATCCCTCACAGCTTCAATCTTCTGAGGATCAACCATGATCCCGTCCTTAGACACAACGTGGCCTAATAATGTCATAGACTCCAATCAAAACTCACATTTTGAAAACATAGCAAACAAGCTATTCTTCTTCAACAACCTAAGTACAGTGCGAAGAAGGCTCCCACGCTCCTCTCTACTTTTGGAATACACCAAGATATCATAACTAAACACAATTACAAAAGAGTCAAGGAATATCCTAAAGATGTCATTCATCAAAGTCATGGATGCAGCTGGGGCATTGGTAAGCCTAAATGACATCACCAGAAACTCATAATGCCCGTATATCGTCCGAAAAGCTATCTTCGGAATATCCTCAGCCCTAATCTTCTGCTAGTGGTACCCTGAACGCAAGTCAATCTTTGAGAAAACTGAAGCACCCTGAAGCTGGTCAAATAAATCATCAATACGAGGCATAAGACACTTGTCCTGAATAGTAACCTTGTTCAGCTGGCGATAATCAATGCACATCCTCATAGATCCATCTTTCTTCTTCACAAACAGCACAGGAGCACCCCAAGGGGAGACACTCGGTCTAATGAACCCCTTGCACAATAAATCCAGTAATTGCTTCCTAAGCTCTCTCAACTCAGCAGGTGCCATCCGATATGGCGGAATAGAAATAGGGCGAGTGCCCAGATCCAAGTCAATATAGAAGTCAATATCACGATCGGGGGGCATACCCGATAGATCGGACGGGAATACCTTCGCGAACTCGCTCACAATAGGAATGGACTCAAGGGGTGGAGATGCAACAGTAGTGTCAATCACATGAGACAAATAAGCTAAACACCCCTTGTTGACTAATTTCTTCACCTGAAGGAAGGAAATAATATTCTTCGGAGCAGGGCTAGGAGTACCTCTCCACTCAATTCTAGGAATGCCCTGCATAGCAAAAGTGACTATCTTGGCATAACAGTCCAAGATCGCATGATAAGGAGAAAGCCAGGTCATACCCAAAATAATATCAAAATCCATCATATCAAGTATCATTAAATCCACCCAAGTGTCAAAACCTATAAAAGTAACTAAACACAATCGATAAACTCAATCAACCGCAACAGAATCTCTGGCCGGAGCAGACACATAAATAGGTACAACTATGTTATCACAAGGCAAATCCTAATCAACGGCATGATATGCAGACACATACGAGTAAGTGGATCTAGGATCAAATAACACAGATATTGCTCTATGTCAGATAGAAACGTTACCTGAAATAACAGCATCTGAGGCCTCTGCCGCGGGTCTACCTTGGAAAGAGTAACACTGGGCCCCACCACGTCCAGACTGAGATCTATCTCTCAAACTCTGGGACCCACCTCTACTAGCCTGGGATCCATCCCTAGAAACGTGGGAACCACCGCAGCCCGACTGAGTACCGCCCCTCTAAGAAGCACCACCTCGGCTACCTGAAGATGCTCCAGTCCTCTGGGATTGATGACCCAACCTGGGTCGGGGACACTCTAGCAAAATGACCTGTCACACCCTAATCTTACTAGGGTGTGATGGGCACCCGCCCCTTACTTAGGACCGAGCGAACCCTCTGACCCTTAGTACACACATAATCTCTTTGGACTTTTAAATCAATAAGAATGAAATACATAGTAAGGCTTTCAGAAACTTTTCTTTCATCGTGCTCAAATCAAGTAGAATCTGTAACCATAGTGAATCTGTAACATAATACATAAAGACACATCGGCTGGTGGAGCCGCTTACAAGACTGACATTCTATGCCCACAACTCTGTCTGCAAAGTCTCTAACATCAATCCAGAAATCATAACATACAAACCCCGACTCGGCAACACTCCGGAAGGGAATGGAGCTCGCCAATCCCGCTGAAACATCTTCTAGTAATATCTTCCACTCATCTGGGTGTACCTGCGTGGCATGAAACGCAGCCCCCGAAGAAAGGGGGTCAGTACGGAATATGTACTGAGCATGTAAGGCAGGAATCACAGTAAAAGGATCATAACTGATATAAGGAATACAGAAACATGTACAATGTCCAGAATATCAAAACTCTTGCCTTTAAAACATAAATCATGTATATCATTATCACATACCGTACCCGGCCCGTTATGGGACTCGGTGGATGAAATCATGTCATCATACTGTCATATCGTCATGCATGCATATATATATATATACATATATACCGTACTCGGCCCTCTAGTGAGAGACTCGGTAAATGAAATCATGTCGTACCCGGCCCATTAAAGGACTCAGTGGATAAAATCATGCATGTGAACATCATATATCATATACATACCGTACCCGGCCCTCTAGTGAGGGACTCGGTGAATCAAATCATCATATGCCCTCCTGGCCACCATAACAAGTCATCATCTCATCATGTCATCATATACATATACCGTACCCGGCCCTCTAGTGAGGGACTCGGTGAACAATGCAGTGGAGTGCGCATGATAACATACCCGGCCCGGGACTCGGTGAAAGATACATTGAGGCATGCACAAGCAGAGTAGTGAGAAACCATATGCATATAAATCAAATTTCAAGACTCGATGAGTATGTACATAAATCGACACTTGAGGGTCATAAACACGTTTCAAGTCAATCCGAGTTAGTATGAAAAAGTTATGGATGTTTTAGTACAGAACCTTCTACGAACGTTTCAGAAGCTATTTTTGGAAAATCAAAGAAATAATCATATCAAGTACCTTTCGAATATCGCCATGGATCAAATCAAAATAGAACTTTTGGAACCATATGTACGTGTCAAAATATATCAAAGACTCAATGGAATAATCAAACGTGCTATCATTTGAAAATCAAGACACTAGTCATATCAATTGTCTCTCGAATGCCATTCGGAAACATATCAAACAGACCTTCAGACATCATAGATACGCATCAAAACCATATGAAATAGCTTATGGAAATCAGGAACGTTAGCCATCCTAGTGGCTCTAAGAATGGGAGTTTCTTTGGAATCATATACATATCGTCTGTTCGTTTCACAAGGATCATGCCAAAAGAAAGAAAGGGTAAGCCTTACATACCTGCTCTGCGTCCTATTAGCTACACTTAATTGTCCAAGCTTGCTATCGCTAATCTACATTCAAAAAGATTTGCGTAATCATTAAACACATCGTTACATACTTGACTTAGTCTTTCAAATAAATTCATTTATAATCTGCCGAAATTTCGGCAGCATTTCCCCTGTAAATACAACCATCCCCGAGAATCCAACTCAGCCAAAGTATCAATCAACAACCCGAGAATTCAACTCGGCCAAATTATCAATAACAATACCAACAACCATACTAACAAGCTTCAACAATCAATCCAAAATATATTCTAACATTAACAACCCTTGTCGCACATTTTAACGGCATTTCATTTATATTCAACTCAATCACATATATTCAAGCTAACACCAATGATCCCACATTCAAGTATTAATCCGAAATCATTCTAACATGATTCAAGAATATTTCAAACAATTCACATAATATTCAAAACAACCCAATCAACATACTACTTCACCCGAATCCCTCCAAATTAAACAAGAACAATAACAACATATTTCCTTCCTTCAAATTCATAAACTACACCAACAATCTATACATCAACATCTTCATTCTCATAATTATGAGAAACCATACTAATGTCACATTAACTTCTTCAACAATCCCACAACAATTACAACTTCATTTCAAGCCATCAAATCTTCATTTTTATCATGGAATTCACAACAACAACAATCAAATTACTAAATAAAATCAATTCATCTTTTCTACACAATACAATCCCATTCGGCCACCACTAATATACACATATTTCATGAATTTCATCCGTTTCTACACGCTATAATACTCAAAAATCATCCATAACACAAGTAAAAGAAGATTGAACACATACCTTTCTCTACACATCTCTTCACTCGGCTAGGGGTGTATATTTTCACAAATGAATGGTTTGCTTGCTTCAACAACCACCCCACGTTAATTAGGGCCTTCAAATTAGTTGGAATACTAGAAGAAAATAATTTTTGATAGATTTTCCATAGGGACCAATTTCGGCTGAGCTTGGCCGAATGCTCTCCATTTTTTTTCCCTCAAGTTTCTTGAATTTTCATGAAGACAAATATGCCTTATTTTGCCACCACTTCTCTATATATATACTTAAGCCCTACAAATAAAAATATGGACACATGGCCATGGTTGGGGGCCCACATACACCACACGGCCATGGTGGCTTATTCTTGAACCTTCTTGAGTCTTTTGTGAAATTCCCTTTTTGCCCCTAGCCTTCTACAATATTACCATGAACCACTTTGCGAATTTCCCCTTTTTACCCTTAGCCTTTCTCAATATTTCCATACTAATAAACAACTTGTACATTAAAATAATTTTGGAAAATAGTCTTGCCCTTAACTTCTCGCAATTATCTTGAATTATCTGAACGTACAAAATACGGGCTATAACATGACCGAGCTCTCCATATGAAAAATAGCCCTTAGAGGGTAAAGACTGATAGACTGAAGCTGAAGAACCAGCTGGAACAAGTCTTTCTGCTGGTCGAGAGAACAAGCTCTTAGAGGCTCTCTGCCTGGATGGCCCTGTAACATCTCGTAAACCTGAGTTAGGTGTGTATATGTAAAAACTAGTATTAAGATGATACTATAGCTATATTAATCCATTCAGGATGAATGTTGGTGATAAGCAGTCGTTTTAAAGTAGAACCAAAACGTGAAGTTCGTAAAAGTTCTCAAACTCGTCTAAATTGTTGTAGGTTTGACTTCTAAGCTATTTTATTTAAAATACGTTGGTAATTTGGGAAAACTTCCTCCATGAAATTATAGGTCTTTGAAAAACCTTTCTAATGGTAGGTCTCCCAGCTCCAACGGAGATTTATGCGAGGACTTATGCCTATTTTACTAAACATCATCAGTGTAGTGTAAAAACTAGGTGTGCGCGGCGCCCCAAGTCAAATTTTTCAGGAAACACAAAATTTTGACACCTCCAAAATAGATACACTATGTGCAGCACCCGGGGCGACGCACAAGGAAATTTTATGCCTAAAGCGATTTTCCCCGAATTTTATAAAAGCCTAACTTCATTATATTCATTCCCACTGCATTTCGACCGACGTATTGAGAGGAAACAACCCTAGGGTTTCCCCAAAACATATAAGGTAATTTCTTGATCAATTCCCATCATTAATCCATCAATCTAATATCAAATTAACCTTAGTTCATCTCTCTAAACCATAGATTCTTGAAAATTCTAGAGAAGAGAAGAAGGGGCATGTAGAACTTCGTCTAAAAGGCATGAACTTTGGTTTCCTTGATTAAATTAATTACTTTTAGACTATTATAGATTATACTATGTGATTGGAATCCACTATTGCTTCAGATGAGGTTCAAGAACATATTTGTAAACTTAGAAAGCCCTAGTTTTCGAAACGTAAAGAAAGCTCATAGAAACGAATAAAGCTTTAATCTTTCTCATCTAATTCCATTGTAGATTGATTTTTGAACCTTGGGAATTTTTCCTTGCTAGCTTTTAGCGGGATTTCAGGTATGTCTCTTTTTTAACATACTCTATTGAAAGGATTTGTGTGATTTGGTTGTGGTTTGTGTGCGTGAGGGACAAGCCCACATTAAACCTTGTTTGTGCTATATTATATGTACATATTCATGATTGTTTTCCTTTATAAGGTATGATTAAAGATTGAGATATAAAGCTTTGGTATTTGAACTCGAATTACCCTTAAGGGATGTGTAAACTTGATATGTGGAAAGCTTGATTATCTTATGTGAATGCTCTACAAATGGATTGTGTTGAACGTTAAACTTTTTTAAAGAAGTGAGTCTATTTTCTAAAACTAAAATGAATTGATGTACCCCTATAATGGGAAGATGAACATAATCCATGAAGAATAATTTGGCTATCATGATATGACTTGGGATTCGGCTTTTATGCCATGATTGATAATTCAGCTAATATGCTATGATTTATATTTTGTTTGTGGTTGGCCTAGCTACTCAGGAGGAAGGTAGTCACTATGGATCCTAGTGGGGTTTCCCTAGCCATTCGGAAAGAAGAGTGGGTATCGAGGGTCGATAGCCCCAGTGTGGTTCATGCCTAGCCATTCGGAAGAAAGAGTGATCATTGAGGGTTCATAACCCTGATGTGGTTTTTCCTAGCTCTTCGGGAGGCAGGATAGCCTTCGAGGGTGGCAACCCCGATGTGGTGCTGCTAAGCTGGTTTAGGGAACCTTAAATGGTCATCCCTTCATTAGATTCATTGGGGCCTGTATTGGCATGTGTTACTTTGATTTGTTGTGAGTGGCTTGATGATAATGAACTTGTTCACCTGTGAGTGGCTTGTTGATGATATTGATCTCGAATTGAAAAGGCTCAAATGGTAATAAATGGTATAATAAATCGGAAAAGATATATACTTGTCTTGATGGTGTTCTATTGATAATTTTGAGCTGTACGATTGATCTTGTCTTGGATTTCAGATTATTCTATTGGAACAATTTTCACTAATTATTATTGTATTATTTTGTTATATCACTTATTGTCCCCAAGACAATCACTGAGTACTTAGTACTCAGACATACCATTGTTGTTTTTGATCGTAGAAGAAGAGCAGGTACAAACAGATCTCGCGGATTAGGAGTACTTGCTGCTTTCCAGACTTTTGGTGAGCCCACACCTTTATTTGTGGGACACCTTGTATTTCACTTATTGCTTTTAGCTTTCGGGCTGCGTCCCGAAGTTAGAATATTATTTATGTCTCTTAGAAGCTCTATAGATAGTTTTCAGAATTGTCGATAGATTGTTGAAGTCTCGTATGACTTGTTGGGCGTTTTTCCACGTTTACGACTATTGATTTATATTAGACTTCCGCTGGTTTTATTTCATAATTTTGATCACGATTTATTTAGTTATTTATAGCTTATTTAATTAAATAATAAAATATTATTAAAAAGGGACTTGTTGTTATTAATGCATAAGGTACTTCTAGTGTTGTTCATAGCATCAGATGCCTGTTAGGTCCAGGGTGGGTTTTGGGGCATGACAAGCTTGGTATCAGAGCCGAGGTTTAGATGTGTCCTAGGATGTGTTTGTGTCTGTGGAGCTGTGTCTATTGTAGTCTTCCTTGTGCAGCCTAATCTCCGGCATGATCGAAAGACTACTAGGACATTAATATGTTTTGCTTGTTCTTCTTTATTCTAGATTATGCTATAGATCTTGAACTTCCGTTAAGATCATTCTGACGCATTCGATAATTCGTGCCTCATAAAAATGGCCTTAACTTGGGCAGGAACTGCTAATCAAGGAAACAATAGTGCTTTTGGTTCACCATCTAGCGGACGGGCCGCAAGGATCACTAATCGTACCACTGTGGAGACTAATGCTGGGATTGGAAACAACAATGGAGACCAAGCCCCACCGCCAACACCATCTACTCTAGCTGCCCCTGCTGCAGGCTCAGCTGATATTGGGTCGATGCAGAATGCGATCCAGATGCTTACCACCCTTGTTGCATCCCAACATCAATGTGGGGGTGCGGGTCCGACACTTGGTGGTGAAGGAAGGCTTAAGCACTCTTTGGGGCTAAATCTACCCAAGTTCTTTAGTTCGCGAGAGGAGGATGAGCCCCAGTACTTTATGGATGAGACTTTCAAAGCTCAAAGGGCCATGGTTTCTTATGGTTCTGAACCTATGGGATTTATATCATATCAATTGAAAGATGTTGCTCATGCTTGGTTCGAATTGTGAGAGACTGAGCAAGGTAATAATGCTCCAGTTCCTACTTGGGCTGAATTTTAGAGGCATTCATGGAGATGTTCTTGTCTATGAGGTGAGGTTTGCTATGTCTACTACGTTTAAGAACATTGAGCAGGGTACTATGTTTGTTTGTAAGTACAGCTTGAAGTTCACCCATCTGGTGAGGTATGCGGCATATATGATTCCGACTAAAATCACAAGTTGACCCGATTTGTGCGTGGTTTAGTACCACGTATCAAGTCAGCATGTGCTGCTACTGCTATGTCTCCTACTTGTACATTCTCATCTTTGGTTGGATTCGCTAAGCAACAAGAGAATTGGAAGGGCGAAGAGATGTTAGAAAGGGAACAAAATGAGAAGGCCCAACCTGTGGGTGGTTTCACTGGTTCATATGAAGGAGGGCAACGGAAAGAAAATTATGCACCTCAACAGTTTTTTTCTCAGTCTAATGTGGGTGTTCCATCTGCTGGACAAGGTCAGAGGGACAATGATCAGAACAGATATTCACAAGGTAGTAACCGGCAAGCATTCAGATGGAAGGATCGTGTTTGTCACCATTGTGGGATTAGGGGTCATATCAAGAAATATTGTAAGAAGTGGCTTCATGAAGTAGCTAACTCTTTAGGCCAAAGGAATAATTTGTCTGATGGTAATTCTAACAACACCCTTAATGCTCGTGGTAATAGGGCTGGTAAAATGGTTGCTAACACTGCTAATTGGGGACAAGCTCGACTTTATGGTTTGACTCGTAGGGAGGCGGCAGAAGACCCTAATACCGTGGTCACAGGTATTCTAACTATATGTTCTCTTGAAGCGTATTCGCTGATCGATTCGAGTTCGATTCTTTCTTAAATAACTCAGTATCTTGCCGTCGATTTTGGTGTGGAACCCAAGCAATTGTTAGGACCCTTTAATATGAATATCCCTACTAGTATTCTCGTTATTGCTTCTAGAATCTATAAAGATTGTGTAGCCGTAGTTAAGGGCTGTGAGGCTACTTCTGATTTGTTTGAAATAGGAATGGTGAACTTTGAAGTGATTATGGGGATAGACTGGCTTTCTAAGTGTTATGCAATTCAAGGTTGCCGATTAAAAATAGTTAGGCTTGTAGTTCTAGAAGAACCCGTTATGATTGGAAGAGTAATATTGTTAAATCTCGAGGTAGACTATAAGTGTAAATCCCTTATTCCATGCTTAGGCTTGTTTGGTGTAGTTGTGGGAGTCTCTTTGAGGGCCATATGGTTATTATTATTGACACCTAATTTTTGACCTCCCATAATTTACTTTAATCACCCAGAGTCCTTGAAAAAAAATAATTAAGCCATGCACCTTAAAGGGTTTAAATAATTTTTATAAAAATTTCTCAGGACAATATTTTGCTCCTTCAAATTGGTGAAAGGTCTCTCATGACAGCACAAAGTTATTTAGAAATTAATTGGTATTTTCTATGACATTTATAAGATACTTATTTGATTTAATCAAAGAAAAAAGGGCATTTTTTTAAATAATCATTATTTAATTGTTAAATTGTAAAAAATCAAAATTGGCAAATACTTTATTCCCTTTAATCCATGGAGTTTGAGTAATTTAACTAATTGACCATTTCACCCTTTAATCTTTAATTTTTCTTAATTGTGGCATTTGTCAAAATTTATTTATAATTATATATGAATGTTTTAATTAGTTAATTAAGTGATCCTTATTGCAAATTTATGTTTAAATTATTTAATTATTTTGTTATGGACACAATTAATTTGACCAGTTCATGGTTCAAGGAAATTGGGTCAATTTTGTAAAATTAGCCTTTTAATGGCCTTGATTGAAATAACCAAATTGATTGGCTTAAATTAATCAAGGTCATTAATGCAATTTAATTTTTAAACCTGCTAATTAGGCCAAATATGACCATAATTGAAATGACAAGCTAAATTAAAATCAATTAAGGCCAAATTTGGCCATAATTGAAATAATTAGTTAGATAAGAATCCATTAGGGCCTTATTCGCAATTTTAGGCCCATTAACACAATTTGGCCAATTTTTAAACTATTTTAATAAAATAAAATAATTATGTCTTAATTTTATCTATAATTAAAATACTATCAATTTTAATCATTAATTATCTATATACATATATCAGGTATATATATACATACATACTAAGTATACATATATATGTATACCCGAGGTATACATATACATGTACACACTTAGTATACATATATATGTATACAAAAGAAAAGAGGTCCCTTTTGATTTCTTAAAATCTGGACCGAGTCCAGCCCAAACCAGGTTGAGACCCGGCCCAAGTCATTAAAAAAATTAAAGGTGTATAACCCCCCTCCCCCCACCCCCCCCACCCCATTTTCATTTCCTCTTTCAGAATAAAAACCTACCCCTCCCCCCAACTCGTTTCTCTGTCTATCTCTTTCTGTGTAACCTTAATCGCCGCCTCTTGTTTCCTTCCTCGCTCTATGCCAGAAATGGCAAGTTTGCAGAGCATAGCAGATGTACGCAGCTTTTATATGTCTATTGTGGTGAAAACATTTAATGTTTCACTCGAATTCGTGATTTTAAAGCCAAACATGGTAATGAATCGTATTTTTTTGCTTTATTTTACTTTATTATGCTGTGATTTACACGTTTTGTTATTGTACCTTGCTTGATTTCCATTGGTGGGTTTGAAAAGGTTGGATCGAACCAAATGAGGTTCAGATCTAGCCATTCATACATTTGAGGAGTCTTTTGAGATGTAGATCTGATTTGAAGGTTCATTTTTTAGGGAATATGTTTGTGCCACATCATTTGTTTGAAGCTTTAGATGATTTTTGGGTTCTAAAAATGGAACCCCAACCCCTTTTACAAAAAGAAGTTTTAGGGAGGTCTTTTTGGGAGAAAAAGTCTGAGTTTTTGAAAGTTGAAAATTTTAAAAGAGTTCAAAGGTTAGAAAAATTGGAGAAACTTAAAGAAAGGTAGAAAACTTTGAATTTTAAGACTCTATTAGTAAAAAATTTAAGACTTCACTAGTTTGCGGTCTTTCTGAGTTTAAAGTTTTTATTTTTCTTTTGTGTGGTGTCTGTGTGGCTGAGTGTGGGTTTTGGAAGCACAAAAGGCTTTCAAATTCAATTTTGACCAAGGCTGCACCATTAAAGGTAATATTCTATCCTATTTATTTGTTTTGGTTTTGCTTAGTAGTAAGTCTATATGATAATAGCTTGTTGATGTTAGTTGGTTGTTGTTTTGCCTTTGGTTCAATTGAATAAATGTATTGATTGGGTGTTGTCAAGATGCATTAGCTTGTCTTAGATGTGGAGGTTACTTACCTTTATTTTCAAAGCATATGTTTGACATTAATAAGTAGTTCTTGAGATGGACTGAGTGTATATTCAAATAATGAATTATTTGCTTAGATATGGTTGGAACAGAATTCTTGTGCTATGTTAGAAGTTGAAGGTTCCTATCTTTCCTGTCCAATGCTTAGATATGATAAGGATATGATCACATGAGTCATGATAGTAATTTGGTGAACTTTTAAGTTAATACTGATCCTATTTGAATGCAGTAGAACATTAAGGTATTGTGATGATCTAATTGATGTATTTAAGGTAGTTGCTCTTACTTGGACAAGATTATGACATTTTGATTGCCTAAATTTGTTCTTTTAGGGGTCTTTATATTTGTCTAATACATGAAGTTATGATTGGGATAAAAGAGAAAAGATCATGATCAGGTTAAAGCAAAGTTTAAGGAACCTAGGCATGTTTATAAGAGGTCTTTGATAAGTGTCTAAGGCATTCAGAGTTAGGGATCTGCTTGCATTTGTGTGGGTCTAAATTTTCCCAAGTCTGTTTGAATATGCTTGAATCAGTCAAATATTCTGAATAGTTGTATGTTATGCATTAAGGATAATTTTAAAGCAGCAATATCCTAGAATAGGATAAAGAAGTCTAAAAATGAAGTTTTGGGATTCAAGTTCATTCATGAGATAACAGGTCCTTAAATGGTGCATTAGGAATTAATAAATGTCCATAAAGTTGTAGGAACCATTTAAAATGAAGTAGAATACTATATGCTACTAGCAGGATTATATGCCATGTTTGCTTCATTTGAATAGAATTCAGCCTTGACATACATATTATCAGGCTTTCTCTTTTCTATATCTGGTTCATTGCTTGAATTTTCAAAAGGAGTCTAAGAGGATTAAAAAGATGGTTTGAGTCCTAATGAGTCTTAACTACTTGAAAAATGATTAATCAATTGGAAAGGAATTGTTTTGAATCTGGAGGTTGATGATTTAGTTTGAACTTAAGCTTTTTTAAGTGATTTTAATGTTCAATTTTCTCAAATATTAGTGTCTAAAAGGGATTCAATCTGGCTTTACATAGTTAGGATCTTAAAACTGAGTTGATTAGAAGTTGTTAACTTATGTGATCAATTAGGGGTTAGATGAAATTCAGTTTAAGGAGGCAGTGCCAAACCACTCTTGTCCATAAGCTTTTGGTGATTGACATTGGTTATGGGAATAAGGTAAAGAGGGTTGAGGTTGCTCGAGGAGAGTAAAAGGTGAGCTTAGGCATGAACTGGAGGTAGTGACCAGTGGGGCCTTTGATCCCTTTTTACTGAAAGTAAGGATCAGGAAAGGGATGGGGAGCTGATGACCTCACCTATCCTATTCCTCTTTCAGGACCCTGAGGTTTCCTTGTCTTCCTAGACCTTGTTCTCATGACTATAAGGGATTCAGTGAGACCTGGGAATTGGTCAAGCGTGGTTTGTCATGCCTCAGGGGAATTTTTGAGATTTCATGTTGCTTAAAGTTAAGTTAAAATAAAGGGGTAGGTGTTTGTCATATCTTTGTCATGATTAGGGAGGTCAAAACTGCCATTAACTAAGTCCTAAAGAGGTAAGTCACTCACTTAGTGTTTGAATCCATGTTTCCTTTTTTCTTTTTTTTTGAAGTTTGACTTGTTTGCTTGTCTATTTACTTCCTGAGGAATATGTTTAAAAGCTGGTGTGGTGTATTTATGTGTGGACTTGGTCATGTGAATGTTCTAATCTTGGTCTGAACTTAAGGAAAGAACATTTAGTTAATCCAAAATTGATAAGAACCTTTATTTCTTGAATTAAACTGTGACACCTAGACTTCACTGGGCATTGTAGTATAACTTAGATTAAAAGGACAAAAAGGATCTGTCTAGTAAGGCTTGATTATATATCATTAGTGTGTTTTAAAATCTTGTCATACATAGAATCAGGGTGATGAAATAATTAAGTATTGTGTTTGTGCTCTAAAATGAATAGTGTTAGACTGGAATTGGTTTGATGTTGACTATTGGGATATGGTGGATATTCTTAAAGGAAGTGTGGACCACTTGGCTTAGGATTGTGTTTTCATGACACCTCAAAGAGGGGGTAGAGAAGAGTCAAGCCCAGCTTGGCTCATAGTATCTACCCCCCAAATGAGGGGTGTCATAACCAGCCTATAGACCATGGAGGGACACTCTTGTCTTGAAGGTATATTGGCTTCCTTAAATCCCATCACTTTATAGGAGGGTTGAAGGTAAAAAGAGTTAGGAAAACCAGTGTGTTCAAAGGTCTAGAGGCATTTAGGAAGTCAAGAATAAGGAAACTAGTTGTTTCTAGAGGGTGATCTTGGCCTTCATTTAAAGAGATGTGAATTGGTTTAAGATTATAGATAATGAGTGTCCTGTTAGGAATTTAGAGAGTCTGAATCTGTTAAGATTTGTCTTGAATTTTATGTCATTACTTCTAGGATTTGTTGACACACATAGTTGATCCTTTTCCTTGTCCATATTAAGTGGTAACTTGCATGAAGCCTTATTGTAATGTGTTCCTACTACTATTGTATTAAAACAAAGATTCTTTCAATGGTCGTTCCTAAGCATATGAAATTGTACAGTCTTAGTTTCACTTGATGTGATTTGGTCCAGGCCTCTTGATGCTCCAACCCTATTTTTGGGTGTTTACAAGTCATAGAATTTTGTCCTTTGTCTACACCTTTCTATTATGCTTCTGTGATCACATTAAGCAGTTCTAACTTCCTGCTATAAGAGTTGTTAATATATGAAGTTGATGAATCATTTATTTGATGTGCATAAGAGTTAAAGTTGGACCTTGATTAGCTTTGGATTTTGTATAAAAGTTGGACATGTAAGTGTGTGGGTAGACATAGATTATATACAGATTAATAAAAGGGAGGGGAGTATACAACTGGTATACACATACCATGTGTATATCATAGGTATACTTTGTGAGTATCTATAAGAAATAGGCCAGTCATAGGCAGGATATATATACAAATAAAAGAGTATGATCAGTTTATGCCACCTATTTGACTAAGAGCTTGAAACTATTATACATATTCTATGTGCCTCATTGTATTACAATACCTGCCTCAGTCTTTGTCATGATTTTGAATTCATTTTAATGCTACTTGTATTTAAATTACTTCCCATAAGATGATTCTTGTGCACAACCTTGAGACTCTGGTTGTATACTATGGCAACACTGGTTTTTGAGAGTTCAAGGAGGTTTGGGGAATAGTTCTAGCCACTCCCCAATATCCAACCATGCCTAGGGTTCATGAAACCCCTTGGAACTTGTGCGGTGTCGGAAATAAGTGTGGTGACAACCTTTTCTCATTGGTATGGTATGATTTGAGGTTTCCAGTGAAGCAATAGTGTATGATCAAGTCCTTAGTTGTGCACTTGCAATCAAATGGGGATGTATATGTATATGTATATATGTATGGTTATGTTAGTATTAGGTTCATCAAACATAGACTCAAATATATATGTATAGTTCTAATAGGACTAGATCCACCTAAACATATACTAATTCGATTCCTTTTCCATTTTCCCTTCTCCTACGGCACAACCATTTGGGCTAGAGTCCAACTAGCCTATTGGGCCAAAAGCCCAATGGGAATATTCTTTCAAAAATTGTTAAGTCCAAGAAAGGGAAGCTAATATTATTGAAGGCCCAACCATGGGTGAGAATGGCATGAAGGCCCAACCATGGGTAAAAATGGTCTTTTAAGGGGTTTAGTACACCCCTAGCTTATCTCCTTTTTTCCTTAAATTTCAGCATGAAAATTTTCTTTTTTTGGTTTGAAATGTTGTATTTGTATGATTGTAAAAACTCACAAATTTATTGGAATCATTTATATTTGAATTAGGCATCTTAGGCGAATGGTGCATATGTCGTTTAGTTCGACCTTAGGCCCCACCGTGATTTTCAAAACCCGAATTAGTATAAACATTTTCCAAAAGAATAAAAATGGCTAGTGTAGTAAGGGGGATAAAGAGGATCAGTTTCATCTTTACCAAAAATATATTGCCATCACTTTTTCTCAAACCACTTTATCTTTTTCAAACTAAGAAAGAAAGCTTTTTCCAGTTATGGGTTCAGCTTTTTCAAAAGTTCTATTTTCAGTCTAGGCGGAAAAATGGGTTTCAAAATTCTGTGTAAATGATAAGCTTTACAAAAAAATGAGTTCTTCCTTTTAAACTAAAAATTAGGCGAAAATAATTTCTAGGCATACGTATATGTAATGCACTTATATCAAAACATAGACGTTTTTTTTTTTTTTTTGAAAAAATTCTACCAAAACGAATAGCATTTTTTAGGGCTAAGGCCCATCCCAAAGATTAGATTTTTGGGCCCCACTTAACCATTTTTTCAGAAGAAAAAAAAGGGATAAGTACAAATATATTTTGGGCTGAGCCCAGTAAGCTCAAAAAGTAAGATTTTAGGCCAGAAAACCAACAAATCATAACCATTTTTTTTCCAAAAAAAGGAATAGAATTTTTGGGGCCAAAAACCCCGTCAAAAAAATGTTATCGAGATGTAAATTGGAAAATTTCAAAGACCATGAGTCAATTGTTTATGTAAATCAAACTCTTATAAATTGAATCCTCCTAAGCTATTTATAAATAAGTTAAGTCAAATAAAGGTGTTCTAAAAAAGTACTAAACGGACTAACCCGAACCATGTATGAGTCTAAGCATGAACAAATTCTTTTATCCCAAACTTTCAAAAGACTTTTACCTTTACAAAAATTAACATTATCCTTATATATGAAAGGAACTAATCATATCTGGATATTATAAATACGAACCTAAATACCCTATATATAAAGGGAATATATTTAATTCTTTTCAAAAAATGATATGCTAAAAGATATACTTTTTCGGAGAATAAACACCAAATAAACAGTTCATGCAAATACTCACACATTGGAATTCGAAGGTCAACCGTATAGTAGGGATCCTTAATACTAGGGAGCTTAACACCTTCCCTAGGGGATCACCATAAACCTTGCCTAAAACTTTGGATTAATAAGGATTTTTTTTCACGGTGTATGAATAAATCCTTCAAAACTGGTTTTTCTAATTTCCTAAAAATTAGGTGGCGACTCTTTTAAAATAAAGTCCAAAAGAGCACCAACAATTTCGAAGTAGCTTTTCCGAGCGCTAACTCCGCCCGCAAAAATGTGAACTGTTACAATTGTTAGAGTATTATATGAGTTTTGTTTGAGATAGCTCACAACACAAAGGAACACTAGCGAGAAATTTTAAGAGTTGAGGTTTAGTGAAAATCTTACGCCATAACTTTCATTCGAGGACGAATGACCCTAAGGGGGGGATAATGTAACATCCCGTAAACCTGAGTTAGGTGTGTATGTGTAAAAACTAGTATTAAGATGATATTATGGCTATATTAATCCATTCAGAATGAATTTGGGTGATAAGCAATCGTTTTGAAGACAAACTAAATAGTGAAGTTCGTAAGAATTCTCAAACTTGTCTAAATTGTGGTAGGTCTTACTTCTAAGCCAGTTTCGTGACAATACATTGGGAATTTTGGAAAACTTTCTCCATGAAAGTTGTAGATCCTTGAAATATCTTTCGAACGGTAGGTTACGCAGCTCCAACAGAGCTCTGTGCAAAGATTTATGCCTATTTACTGAACATCATTGGTGCAGTGTAAAATTTAGGCATGTGTGGCGCCCTGGGCGTTTCCTTGGGGGCGCACCAGGAAATATTTTCAGGAAACGCAAAATTTTGACACTGTCAAAATAGATACACTGTGTGCATCACCCTGGGCGACGCACTAGGCTATTTTATGCTTGAAGTGATTTTTCCCAAATTTTATAAAAGACTAATGTTACACCTCGAAAAATTTTCCGTTGATGCACAGTGAATGGGTTAACGAAGAGCACGAAGTGGATGGTGTTTCAATAGGTAAATAATGACATTTGATGACCCTAAGTAATATTTCAAAGACATCCGATGTTAGACGAGAAAAGTTTCCAAGAGAAGGCAAGGCATACGATAGGTATCAGACGAGAATTATGAGTAACAAGTTGATGACGGCTTAATGATGTTTGGGGAAGAGTTATAACGTCTCTTGGATTGTTAATGAGGTGTTAAACAAAGTGTTAAGAAGATCCCATAAGGATTCGAGATCAAACGAAGTAGCGAGAACAAGTTCAGTGAACTGATGGGTTATACGGACCGTATAATGTTATACGGATCGTATAATGGACCGCAGAACAATCACAGTGGAGATCACTCACTGGTGGGATTATACGGTCAGTTATATGGACCGTATAAATTTATACGTCCCGTACAATGGACCGTATAATGGTCACAGAAACGAGTTGAGGAAAGGTCCATTTCACGGCCCCTTATACGGACCGTATAATGTCCCCGACACATCAGATTTTGGGTTATTAAAAAGGGGACCAAGTTTATTATTTCATTTCCACATTTCACCCCTTCTCTCTAAAACATCTCTCTACATTTATTTCACACAAATTCAAGAGATATTAGTGATCATCTACATCAAACTAAGTGAATCAAGTGTAAGGAACCCATTAAAGTTCATCCAAAGTAATAAATCCAAGTGAAGGTGAAACTAGGGTTTTTCTCAAGCGAAGAATTTTCAACCAAGGCTTGTTCCTACAACATCTAAGGTAATATTTACGGTATTCCTATGTTATTTAAGATATTTGAAAGTTGAAACACTTGGATTATATGAGGAAATAAGAAATGGGTCATGAATGTGGGAATAGTGTCACTTTTGAGTAAATGTTTGGATTGAGTTATGATTCTTGATACATTATGATTACAATCATGTTATAAATGACGTTGAGAACATGGGATAGGCAATGTATGTGAATGAACGTAGTCGTGTGTTATGACCATGGATATGGGTGATTGAAATTAAATTGAGAAATGTGGGTAATGTGGATGAATAAAGAATATTGTTATGATATTGTGAATGTATTATTGATGTTTGGGAGTTGATATACGCTATGGAGGAATGTCGTATAAAGGAAGGAGACGCTGTCCGATTTTCTCTAGTTTCAGTCATGTATGCTAGCTATCGATTTCTAATGATAGTATGACTTTAACGAAGGTAAAAACGCGAACGTTGAAGGAGAACGTGCAAGTGGTAAATAGTTAAACGGAAAGGTATGTAAGGCTAACCCTTCTTTCATAAGGCATGTTTCTTTGGCCAAACATCTAAATCTTCTATAAGTCTACGATATCTTTCAAATGATTCGATCTTCCGAGCTATTGAGCTCACGATTCTTGATATGCTACGATTGTACTAAGTTCCTCATATGACGAGTAAGTCTATAAAGATAAATGTAATGCATGACAATGATAGTGATAACGACGATAGTAGTAATGACGATAACGATGACGATGATGATAGTGATGAAAATAGTGAAGAGGCTTTTGAGCTATATGTATGTGTATCTATGTATGACTATTATGGAACCCCGAGCTTATAAGGCCGGGTAGAATATGTATATGATTATGTAGCGTGCGCACACCTCTGTAGAGGGTACGGATAACCCTGAAGCCTTGATAGGGCCAGGTAGATGTAACCCTGAAGCCTTGGTAGGGCTAGGTATGTGCAACCTTGAGCCTTGGTTGGCCAAGTATGTATGAAACACCGATCCTTCATGGTCGGGTATGCTATGCAAATGCTATGTATATGATATGATTATGAGTATGATATAAATATGAGTATGAATACGAATATGATACGAATATGAATAAGATTATGTATATGAATACGGCGATGAACGCAACGTAAATGAGTACGGATATGAGTACGGATATGGATATGGATGTGGTGCACAAATACGCATTAGAAATGGAAAGTTCCCATGAAAGGCAAGTAACTGCTTATGACGATGATATTACGATCTCCCATCCTATGCTATTCCTTATGTTGTATATTATGCTTTTGTGTTGATATTGATCATGCTTTACATACTCAGTACATTCTTCGTACTGACGTCCTTTTGTTTGTGGACGTTGCGGCATGCCCGCAGGTGCACAGGGAGACAGACTTGATCCATAGCTATATTCTCAGGGACTACGTAGCGGAGCTCCATTTCATTCAGAGCTATAGCTTTTGGGTACTTATTCTTTTGTGTACATAATTATGGGCACAGCGGGGTGCTTTCCCGCCTATATGATATGTTATACTCTTCTTAGAGGCTCGTAGACATGTGTATGTGTTTAGATGTGTTTGGCCTTGTCGGCCTATATTTTGTACACCATTTTGTTAGCCTTGTCGGCTCATGTACATTGATACAACATAGATGCCTATGATGATATAAAAGATGTTGTTGTCCAATTGGACTAGCATGACGGATAAATAGAAATATATGTTTTATTATGTGGCTCACTTAGATGTAAGTGTAAAGGTATGCTAAGGGGTGCCCGGGCGGGCTAGCACCGGGTGCCCGTCGCGGTCCCCTAGTCGGGTCGTGACAACTAACTTTGTTATATTCATTCCCACTTCGTTTTGGCCGACTTTTTGGGAGGAAACAACCCTAGGGTTTCCCCAAAACATATAAGGTAATTTCTTGATCAATTCCTATCATTACTCCATCAATCTAATATCAAATTAACCTTAGTTTATCTCTCAAAACCCTAGATTCTTGAAAACTCTAGAGAGGAGAAGAAGGGGCATGTAGAACTTCGTCTAAAAGGTATGAACTTTGGTTTCCCTGATTTAATTAATCACTTTTAGGCTAGTATAGATTATACTATACGATTGGAATCCACTAATGATTCACATGAGGTTCAAGAACATGTTTGCAGGCTTAGAAAGCCCTAGTTTTCAAAACGTAAAGAAAGTTCATAGAAATGAATAAAGCTTTAATCTTTCTCATCTAAATCCATTGTAGATTGATTGTTGAACCTTGGGAATTCCGTTTTGCTAGCTTTTAGCAAGATTTGAGGTATGTCTCTTTTTTAACATACGCTTTTGAAACGATTTGTATGATTTGGTTGTGGTTTGTGTGCGTGAGGAACAAGCCCACATTAAATCTTGTTTATACTATATTATATATACGTATTCATGATTGTTTTCCTCTATAAGGGACGATTAAAGATCGAGATATAAAGCTTTAGTATTTGAACTCGGATTACCCTTAAGGGATGTTTAAACTTGATTTTTTGAAAGCTTGATTATGTCATGTGAATGCTCTATAAATGGATTGTGTTGAATGTGAAACATGTTTAGAGAAGTGAGTCTGTTTTCTAAAACTGAAATGATTCGATGTACCCCTATAATGGGAAGATGAACATAATCCATGAGGAATAATTTGGCTATTATGATATGACTTGGGATTCGGCTTCAATGCCATGATTGATGAATCGGCTAATATGATTTGATTTTTAACTTATTTGTGTTTGTCCTAGCTACTCGGGAGGAAGGGTAGTCACTATAGATCCTAGTGGGGTTTGCCTAGCCATTCGGGAGGAAGTGTGGGCTTCAATGTTCGATAGCCCCAGTGTGGTTCTTGCCTAGCCATCCGGGAGAAAGACCGGTCATCGAGGGTTCATTACACTGATGTGGTTTTGTCTAGCTATTTGGAAGGAATGATATCCTTTGAGGGTGGCAACCCCAATGTGGTGTTGCTAAGCTGGTTTAGGGAACCTTAAATGGTCATCCCTTTGTTATATTGATTTGGGCCTGTATTGTCATGTGTTACTTAGATTTGTTGTGAGTGGTTTGATGATAATGAACTTGTTCGCCTGTGAGTGGCTTATTGATGATATTGATCTCAAATTAAAAAGGCTCAAATAATAATAAACGGTATACTGAATCGGAAAACATATATACTTGTCTTGATGGTGTTCGCTTGATGATTTTGAGTTGTATGATTGATCTTGTCTTTGATTTCAGATTATTCTATTAGAATAGTTTTCACTAATCATTAATGTATTATTTTGTTATATTACTTATTGTCCCGGAGACACTCACTGAGTACTCAGTACTCAGACATACCATTGTTATTTTTTATGGTATGTTAGGAAATAAAGAAGAGCAGGTACAAACAAATCTCGCGGATTAGGAGCACTTGCTGCTTTCTAGACTTTTGGTGAGCCCACACCTTCATTCATGAGACACCCTCTATTTTACTTATTTCTTTTAGTTTTCGGGTTGCGTCCCGAAGTTAGAATATTATTTATGTCTCTTAGAAGATCCATAGATAGTTGTCAGAATTGTGGGTAGATTGTCGAAGTCTCGTATGACTTGTTGGACGTTTTGCCACATTTACGACTATTTATTTATATTAGACTTCCGCTGGTTTTATTTTATAATTGTGATCACAATTTATTTAGTTATTTATAACTTATTTAATTAAATAATAAAATATTATTAAAAAGGGACTTGTTGTAACTAATGCATAAGGTGCTTCCGGTATTGTTCATAGCATCGGATACCTGTTACGTCCAGGGTGGATTTTGGGGTGTGACAGGCCCACCAGAGGAAGCCTGCAAAGCCTAATGAACAGGGCGGACGGAATAGGGCTGATACGGCCTAGAAGACTGACCGGCGCCCCTCGAGCGAGAACCCCCATAACTCCCAAACTGTCGCTGCCTCTTCTCACTAGCCCCTCCAAATGCGCGGGCCATAGCGGCCTCGACTAAAGAAGCATGATCAACGATGGACTGAAGGAAGCCCCCATGGCCTCAAGTTGAAGGCAAGGAATCTAAAGAGAACCAAGGAGCCCACCAACAAACCACTGAATCCTGTCAGTCTCAATAGGGGATCAAGTGTGCTGAATAACTAGCCAAATGCAAGTAGCGGGTAACATAGGCATCCATAGACAATCCCCTCTGATGTAGATGGAGAAACTCATCCCTATGTGTCTCTCTCAAAGACCGGGGCACATACTTCTCAAGGAAGGCCCGATGAAACTGTGTCCAAGTCAGTAGAGGATAACCCTCAGGTCTGCAAGCAATAAAATACCTCCACCGAGTCTTCGCATCCTCACGAAACTGGTAGGACACGTAATCAACTCCAAGGGACTCAACAATCTCCATCCTATGTAACAACTCATGTATGTCCAAGATAAACTCAGACGCATCCTATCCAGAAGTACCTAAGAATCTCAGCGGCTCCAACTTCCTAAACCTCCCAACTAACTCCTGATCAGTCAAGGTAACAACAGGGCCCGCCATGGGTCTAAGATCACCTCCTGGGGCTGGTACTTCATCTCTCCGTAGAGCCATAGCCACAACAGGTTACACTGCACGAGTCGATCTCTACTCGAGGTTTTGCGCCCCAACTCTAGTCTGTGATCCTCCCCTCTGAGAGGTAACACCAGCGGCAGCCTGTCGGGCATCCAAGTGGAGTAGAACATGAGCCATAGTATCCTGCATCATCTGCTCTAAAGTGTCCTCGGGGTGTATCCGTGCTGGAGCCACATCATCCTCCGTGGCCTAGTCTCGAACCACCTGAACCTCAGACTCTGGAGACGGAGATCTCTCCCACCGCTGACCTACCGCAGGAGCCCTACCTCTGGCTAGGGCAGCCCCATAGCCTCTAGCTCGACGGCATCCTCTGGCTGTCGCTCATCCCCTAGTGCCAGCCATAGCTGTGGGCTCTGGCACCTGATCTCAGGCTATCATAGCTCGAGTCATCACTATCTATGAGAGAAGAAATAAGAGTCTAATACCAATTTGATTGTTCCAGATACCAATTAGAACAAAGTAGCACGAAAGAAGGAAAGAAAGTGAAGTTTCCTAAATGTCCTATAGCATCTCGTAGATAAGTATGGAGCTTATCGTACCGATCCACAGGACCCTACTAGACACACTCTTGTATTATAGAGCGGGTAATCTAGGGCTCTGATACCAACTTGTCACGGCCTAATTTCGCTAAGCCGCGCAGACACCTTTCTTTCTCACCTTGGTAACTGAACCCTTACTCTAACAATCTAAGAAAACCATGAATAAATAAATAAATGGAAGAGATAGAAATACGTAAGTCTTACGATATTGACATAAGAAAAATCCAAAAGTAAGGAAATACATAAAACCACCCCAGTATCTGGTCTGGTCATATAAGAGCATCTAACTAGAATCTACAAGTCTGGAAGTAATAATAAAACATTAATAGACTCAATATGTCTCAGAATATCAAGTAAGACATAAATAAAAGAAGACTTTTCAAGGCGGCGAACTTCCTCGTGCTCACCCTGGAAGACTCTAAACAGCAATCCTTAGACTACTATCAGCCATGAGGAGTAGAGGTCGATCCCACCTGAAACTCTGTATTCATAAAAGAATGCAGCAAGTGCAGGTCAGTACAAACAACGAGTACTGGTAGATATCATAGGCTGACTAAGATTAGCTAACATATATCAAGGCAATAAAGTAAGATAAACAGGTAAATCAACAAGGTAAAAGTTAACACGAGCCAATAATCAAGTACAAGTCATCACCTATATTATAGCATCTAAACCCAACTATGCCAAGTCTTAGTACATTCAATCTAAATCCGTATATCACAAATACATCACAAGAATATCATAATAGAAGCCATGGTACAGTGCAATGCAATAATGTATGAACTGTGAATCCAATGCATATTCATAGTACACATGTACTCCGATGATGTAACATCACACCTCGGTAGCACAACCCATAGAGGACCCGCAATATTTACTATCTCCACATGGCATCAAGCCAACAAACAATAGAACAAGATAAGTCAGAACACAACAGGGTGGCTAGCCCCAAATCACACAACAGGGCCCAACCTAAGGTAATATCCAACCCAACCTCATACCTGAAGGCTTACATGCATTCTCCGACTATATCGTCTAAATCTATGCTTCGCTAATCGAAGTCTTACCATAGGGTAAACTGTAATCTACCTGGAAGGCCGAACACCAAAGTCTCCAAAAATCACACCTTAGTCTTTCCTTTCCTTCGAGCCTCGAGATAATGAAAGTCTAATCATATTCGAATCATGAAATTAGAAGAACATCAATCAAACCCTATTTCTATTCAAGACCCAAATTTCCAACTTATAGAATAGGGTTTACGAACTAGAAAGGGGAAATTAGGAATCTAAAGGTTGAAACATGAAATTAAAACTCTAGGTGATCAATTCCCATCAATTACTAGCTAGGAGAACCAACAATTTACTTAAATTCGGATTTTAGGCAAAATCTCCAAATTTGGATATAAACCCTAACTTTTAATCCCATAAATTAGCCACTAATTGGAAAGAATCATGCAATCATAGGTTCTAGTCATCAATTCCATACTAAAATAAGCTAATCCAATCAATAAATCAATGTTTAGAAGCCTAGAAAGAAGAACTCATGGAACCCTCTTTGATCACTAAACCCTTAAGGAACTATCATGATAATGGAATCCTAAGGTAATTAAGGAAAATGGAATAGCAAAGAAAATAGAAGAATTTACCACCAAGAATTTCTCCTAAGAATCACGTTGAAAAGCTCTCAATAACTCCAAAGTCGAAATAATGAAGAACGAGGGACTTAGCGCAGTTAATAAAATAACCTGTCCGATACTGCTTCTGCGAAAATAGCGGTCCCGCCTCAACAGCCACTCAGACTTCCATGACGATCAGCGAACAAAATGCACTAGCCGTTTCTGCAGCCTGGCAACCGCTATAGTGGTGCCGCTACTGCGGTACTGGTGCCGCCATGGCGGGCACGAGACACAAGAATCCCCAAAATCACAATTTCAACTCAAAATCTAAACTATCACCCGAGGCCTTCTGCTCACATACCATATATGCAGACATACATAAAAACACATTATGAATGCACCCGTGGCCTCAGAATTCCCAACAGGGGTCTCGTTGATCGAGCAACCCCCGATATCTCAAATCTAACTCCCCAACCCAAGTCCCAAAATGAAACCGACTACATTGGGAACCAAACCAAATATTTGCACAAGTTCTATAAGACCATTCGGACCTCTCAGAATCGACGGATTACCAAAAAAGGTCCGTTTGCCTAAAAGTCAACCTTGAGCTAGCTCTTTTCGCTTTAAAGCCAGATTTCTAAAAAAGTCACCCGAATCATATCTAAATACCTCAAAAAACATTTCAACAGCCCCCTCGGGTCATAAGTGAGCTAAAAAGCTCGGGAAAAGGTTAAAAAGTGCTGAAAAGACTATAACGACCAAGTGGGTCAGTACATAATTTTCACCACAATAGATTTTTCTAGACCACTTAAGCTCTCTCAAACACCCATAAACATTCTAAATCATCCCAAGCTATTCCAAGAGAAGGCCAATCCTTGAATACCTAAACTAGTTCATAGAAAGTGGTTGTTCTTGCTTCTACTTGGAGTTGTGATGAATTTGATCTTAAGGAAAGTTCTGTGTGGCTAAATTTCTCCAAGCACAAGGTATGTTTTTCACTCTATTACTTATATTAAGTTTATTTGGAGGTTAGTAAGTCATAAAGGTGAAGAATCATTGTAAAAAGGTCATAAAGTATTGTGTTGTAGTTGTTGGCTATGGATGGAATTTGGATATAAATTTTGGGACTGATTTGAGTATAATTTGAATATAATCTCTTGGAGATGGTATTGTTGATGTTGTTATTGTTTTTTGGGACTTTTTTTGGAGTATGGAGGAAGTAGATGATATAGAATAAATGCTACCAGTTACACCTTGGAAAATTCCCCGTTAGCGTGCAGTGAATAGGCTAGCGAAGAGCACGATGTATACGACATTTTGATAAAAGAGAAATAGCATTTGTTGACCCTAATCGAGATTTAAAGACATTTAACATAAAGGAAGAAAGTTGACAAGGAAAGCGAAGGATATGTTGTGTGTCAGGCAAGAATTTCGAGTATCGAATTAATGAGAGTTTAAAGACGTTTTGGAGAAGAGTTATAACGACCCTTAGATTGTTAATGAGGTGATAAACAAGTGTTAAGAAGGTTCCATAAGGATCGGAGATCAAACGAAGTGACGAAAATAAGATTCAGTGAACTGATGAGTTATACGGTCGATTATACGGACCATATAATGTTATACGGCCCGTATAATGGACCATAGGATGGTCACAGAATGGAGTTGTCGAGGTGGTGATCTCACGGTCAATTATATGAACCGTATAAAATTATACGACCCATATAATGTGCCGTCAAATTGACACAGAGTGGGATGGTCACTGGAGCAGTTTTACGGTCAATTATGCAGACCGTATAAATTTATACGAACCGTATAACTGTCTGTATAATGGCCTGACGGATCAGATTTTAAGTCATTAAAGAGGGTACCCAAGTTCATTAATTCATTTCATTTTCCACACCACTTCTCTCTAGAAACCTCTAGAATATTCTCCACTCTTCATCCACAAGAAAACAAAGGAAATAAAAGATCAATATCAAGAATTCAAGTGTATGAAGTTCATCAAAGTTCATCCAAGCTAAGAAATCTCAAGGGAAGTGAACTAGGGTTTTGGGTGCAAGAAGAGTATTCCACTCAAAGCTTATTCCTACACTATCTAAGGTAAGTTTTATGGTATTTATATGTTATTTAAGGTATGGAACAGTTGAAACACTTGGATTATAGAAAGATATAGGAAATGGGTCATGGGAGTGTGAATAGTGACATTGCTGAGTAAAGGTTGGGATAGAGTCATGATCATTGATGATTTGTGATTGTAAAAATGTTATGAATGACATTTAGAACATGGAATAAGTATTATATGCGAGAAAATGCGATAATGAATTATGACCGCGATTATAGAGAAATTGGAGTGAAATTGTGAATTGCGAATAATATAGATGGATGATGATTGTTGTCTAATTTATTGTGAGCGTTGTTATCAATGTTTGGGAGATGATATAGAATATGGGAAAAGTTGTATAAAGAAAAAGGAAATGCGGCCCAATTTTCCTTAGCTCAAATGAGCACGTTTAAGTAATCGATTAGCTAATGATCATGCGACTTCTCTTGAAGGTAGAAACGTGGACATTGAAGAAAAACAAGCAAGCGATAGAATAGTGAAACGTAAAAGGTATGTGAGGCTAGTCCTTTCTTTCTATGGCATGAATCCTATGGTATGCTTTTCCTTCCTCTCTATGAATTCTCTATATCCCGGAAAGTCAAAAGTTTATGATCATGAATAGCCATATGAGACGAGAGATATATTATGAGTTCAATAGTGATGATGATGAGTTAAGTATAAAGATTCTAGAGTTCATGATATGACGTTCCTATAACGCTAATGATGTCGTAAGTTGTATACACTCACCTCATGCATTATTCCCTTCGAGGTGAGGCAGAATACAATGAAGTTAAGCATGTCATTCATTGCATCCACTCACCTTATGTATTATTTCCTTCAAGGTGAGGTAGAGTACCATAAGTCGATGATGTGATGTATTGTCCCCACTCACCTTATACGTATATTTCCTTCAAGGTGAGGCAGACTACCATTAAGTTAATGATGATATTTGTTGTACACACTCACCTTACATGTATATACTGTTTCCCTTAAGGTGAGGCAGATGACTTATAAATGATCCATACTGGAATCGAGGGTTCACGACCTTATGTCACCTCGATAAAGTATAGCTATCTTTGAGCTATTATACATGTATTATAATGAGTATATGTTAATGATATTACACTGTACCTATATGGACGGGCAGACATACACACCACTATAGTGGGCAGCTTATACCCCGGACGCGGGAGGCCTGGACGCAGGTTATATATTATCACACCGTACCTATATGGACGGGAAGCTTATGCTTACACATTATTGCATACATGATATGATGATGATTATGAAAGTAAGCCAACATGCATTATTTCTTTTATGATTCACAGTCAGATGCAGATTGCTCCTCATTTGATGCCTCCTATTTCATTGATGTATCATTATTGTTCATGCCTTACATACTCAGTACAATGTTCGTACTGACGTCCGTTTTCTTTGGACGCTGTGTTCATGCCCACAGGTAGACAGGGAGGTGATCCGGGCTCATAGGAGCTGTTAGCTGATTAGAGAGTACTCCACTTCTCCGGAGGTGCCTTTGATAATTCTTTTGGTATATATGTGTATGTGTATTTTGGGCACGACGGGGTCCTGTCCCGTCCTTATGTCTAGCACTCCAGTAGAGGCTCGTAGATACGCAGTGTGGGTTATATTATCTCACAAGGTCACTAATGTATACGTGTGTATATTATCATTTTGATAGCCGAGAGGCGTATGTATATGAAAGTATTTATGTTCTCCAATGAAGAATGATTTTCTTATGATTTGAGTATGAATTTGATAAAAGAAGGCCTATTGAGTATAATGAGTAGCAGAACGAGTGGTGCTCGGTGGTTAGCCCCCGATACCCGTCACGGCCCCTAGACAGGTCGTGACAAAAGTGGTATTAGAGCAGTTCAGTCCTAGGAAGTGTCTACAAGCCGTGTCTAGTAGAGTCTTGTTTATGTTGTGTTGCGCGCCACACTAATAAACAGGAGGCTACAGGGCATTTAGGAAAAATGACCGTCTTTCATTTTCAGAAATCGTGCGATAGAGCTGTGTTATAAGATTTTCCCCTATTAATAGTGTGTTATGATTTCAGAATGCCGCCAAAGGAGAAGGCTGCAGCGGCCCAGCAGGTCAAGACTACGACAAAAAGGAGGGTGGAAAGAGAGCCTCCGATGAATATCGAAGAGGGCGAATCATATAATGAGGCCCTATCTAATACTTCATCCACCCCGCCCAATGTAGAAGAACAAGGGGGAGCTTCGGCTCCAGTTCCTCCACCGGCTGCTTCGAGTCAACAAGTGACCGAGGCCATCCATTTATTGACACAGTTGGTTGCCGCCCAGGCATAGCGACAGAATGCGAGTTCAAGTGATCGGGCGACCAGTACCAGAGCCCGTGATTTTATGAGTTTGAACCCTCCAGAGTTTTTCGGGTCAAAGCCAGATGAAGAACCGCAAGGTTTTATTGATGAGATACTGAGAACATTGAGAATTATTCATGCCTCCAAGACTGAATCAGTAGAGATGGCATCTTATAGACTCCGAGATGTGGCGGTATTGTGCTACAACAATTGGCTAGTATCGATAAAGGAAAATGTGCCTCCTCCCGTGTGGCAAGAATTTGTAGATGCTTTCCTCCATCACTATTTGCCACCCGAGGTTCGCCGAGCTAGAGCAGATAGGTTCTTAAATCTAAGGCAAGGAAACATGAGTGCCCGGGAGTATAGCCTTCAATTTAATTCATTGGCTAGGTATGCTCCAACTATGGTGGCCGACATGGGAGATAGAGTGCATCGTTTTGTGAGTGGCTTGGGGCCACATTTATTTAAAGATTGCTTAACGGCTTCATTGCAAGATGGGATGGATATTTCCCGAATACAAGCCCATGCCCATAATTTAGAAGAACAACGACATCCGCAAAGGGGTGATCGTGACATTGATAGAAGGCAAAGCAAGAGGGCCAGATCTATAGGAGCAAGCAGTGATTATAGAGGGGGATCAAGGCAGACACATGCTAGACATTCAGGCCAGTTGGTGACTAGTGCGCCTCCTCGATTTACAGGTAGGAGATTTGATTGCTCCTTCCGTTCAGGACAGGGTCAGAGTTCGAGGGCCCCAGACTCTCCGTTTGGGGGAGATTATAGCCAGAGGAGACCCCCAGTACCGCAGTGCGGCCAGTGCGGTAGGTTACATTCCGAACGGTGTCGCCAGGGATCGGATGCTTGCTATGCCTGCGGCCGTATTGGGCACATGATGCGAGATTGCCCGTCGATGAGTGGTAGAGTTGGGGTTCAGCCCATAGGATCAACGGCCGAATCTTCTTCAGTGCGCCCGGTAGGACAGACTTCACAGGTTCCAGCAGGCCGAGGGGGAGTATCTACTTCAGGTGCTACACAGCCCCGCATATATGCTTTAGCCGGACGACAGGATCTTGAGTCCTCCCCAGATATGGTTACAGGTACATTGTCCATAATTTCCCATGATGTATATCCCTTGATAGATCCGGGTTCCACACTATCTTATATTACTCCATATGTTGCTAATTGTATTGGGGTGAAACCCGAACCAATTAAACGTTTTGAGGTATCTACTCCGGTTGGTGAGTGATAGCTAGACAAGTATACAAAGATTGTGTGATTGTGTTATGTGGTCGCCAAAATAAAGTTGATTTAGTTGAGCTGGAAATGTTATATTTCGATGTAATCATGGGTATGGATTGGTTAGCCTCATGTTATGCCAATGTTGATTGCCGAATGAAAGAAGTTCGATTTCAATTTCTGGGAGAACCCGTGCTTGAATGGAAGGGTAATACAGCATCTCCAAAGGGTAGGTTTATTTCCTACCTTAAGGCAAGAAAGATGATAGCTAAAGGTTATATTTATCATCTAGTCCGAGTTCACGATACCGAAGCAAAGTCACCAACTTTCCAATCCGTTCCGGTAGTGAATGAATTTCCGGATGTATTTCCAGATGAACTTCCAAGTCTTCCTCCAGAAAGAGAAATTGAATTTGCTATTGATGTATTGCCGAACACCAAGCCTATTTCTATTCCTCCGTATCGAATGGATCCGGCAGAATTGAAAGAGCTAAAGGCATAGTTGAAATATTTGCTTGAGAAGGGGTTTATTAGACCCAGTTCATCACCGTGGGGAGCACCAGTCTTGTTCGTGAGAAAGAAAGATGGTTCCCTACGAATGTGCATAGATTACAGGCAGTTGAATAAGGTGACGATAAAGAATAAATATCCTCTCCCAAGGATTGATGATTTATTTGATCAGCTGCAGGGTGCCAAATGGTTTTCTAAAATAGACTTGAGGTCGGGTTATCATCAAGTGAGGGTTAAAGAAGATGATATTTCCAAAACAGCTTTCAGAACGAGATATGGCCATTACGATTTTCGGGTGATGTCGTTTGGGTTGAGTAATGCTCCGGCAGTGTTCATGAATTTGATGAACAATGTGTTCAGGCCACTTTTAGACTTATTTGTTATAGTATTCATTGATGATATTCTAGTGTACTCTCGCACAGAATCAGAACATGCAGATCATTTACGTATCGTTCGGGGAATTCTTCGAGCCCGAGAATTGTATGCAAAGTTTTCAAAGTGCGAGTTTTGGATAAATTCTGTAACATTTTTGGACCATGTTATTTCAGATGATGGCATTCGAGTAGACACTCAAAAAATTGAAGCTGTAAAGACTTGGCCAAGGCCTATGACACCTACAGAAGTTCGTAGTTTTCTGGGATTGGCAGGTTATTATAGAAGATTCGTGGAGGGCTTTTCATCTATTTCAGCCCCATTGACGAGCTAACCCAGAAGTCAGCTAAATTTCAATGGAATGATGCCTTTGAGCGTATCTTCCGAGAGCTGAAGAACAGGTTGACCTCAGCTCCAGTTTTAACACTTCTAAAAGGGCCAGATGGTTATGTTGTGTACTGTGATGCTTCTGGTATTGGGTTAGGATGCGTGTTAATGCAGCACGGTAGAGTTATTGCTTATGTTTCGAGACACATGCGGAAACATTAAAAGAACTATCCAACCCAAGATCTCGAATTAGCTGCAGTTATTCATGCATTAAAAATGTGGAGACACTACTTGTATGGTGTGCACGTTGATATCTATACAGATCACAAGAGTCTCCAATACATTTTCAAACAAAAGGAGTGGAATCTACGGCAGAGGCGGTGGTTAGAACTATTAAAAGATTATGATGTGAACATTTTATACCACCCCGGAAAAGCAATTGTAGTAGCTGATGCGCTTAGCCGCCGATCTATGGGTAGCCTATGTGAAGTTCCCCCGGAGAAGAGAGAGATGATTCATGAGCTCCACCAATTAGCAAATCTTGGAGTGCGTGTAATTCACTCAGGTAGTGCAGGGATTGGTATTAATGATCCTACAGTTTCATCTCTGAATATGGAAGTAAAAGAGCGCCAATATGAAGATCCTCAATTGTGTCATTACAGAAACATATCTCATGGAAAAGAGAAGTCCCCATTTGAAGTTTCCACGGATGGAATTCTTAGATACCGAGGCAGGCTATGTGTGTCGAACGTTGCAGAATTGCGTCGTAGAATTTTAGAAGAAGCCCATTATTCTCGATATTCTATTCACCCAGGTGCAACAAAGATGTATCATGATCTCAAGTTGATATATTGGTAGGATGGCATGAAGAGAGACATAGCAGAATTTGTAGCCCAATGTCCAAATTGCCAACAAGTGAAAATCGAACATCAAAAGCCAGGAGGGTTATTGCAAGCAATGGAAATCCCTACTTGGAAATGGGAAGTGATCAACATGGATTTTGTTGTAGCGTTACCTCATTCCCGAGGTAAGTATGATTTCATATGGGTAATTGTGGACAGATTAACACAAGCAGCTCATTTTCTTCCAGTCAGAACCACTTACACAGCAGAAGACTATGCGAGGTTGTATATCAAGGAGATTGTGCGACTCCATGGTATTCCCCTATCCATTATTACAGATAGAGGAGCCCAGTTTACAGCCAAGTTCTGGAGGTCTTTTCAAGAAGGTCTAGGTACCCAAGTGAAGCTTAGCACAGCATTCCATTCGCAGACTGATGGACAAGCCGAACGTACTATTAAGACCTTGGAGGATATGCTAAGAGCTTCCAGTCAGAACCACTTACACAGCAGAAGACTATGCGAGGTTGTATATCAAGGAGATTGTGCGACTCCATGGTATTCCCCTATCCATTATTACAGATAGAGGAGCCCAGTTTACAGCCATGTTCTGGAGGTCTTTTCAAGAAGGTCTAGGTACCCAAGTGAAGCTTAGCACAGCATTCCATTCGCAGACTGATGGACAAGCCGAACGTACTATTAAGACCTTGGAGGATATGCTAAGAGCATGTGTCTCCAATACATTTTCAAACAAAAGGAGTGGAATCTACGGCAGAGGCGGTGGTTAGAACTATTAAAAGATTATGATGTGAACATTTTATACCACCCCGGAAAAGCAATTGTAGTAGCTGATGCGCTTAGCCGCCGATCTATGGGTAGCCTATGTGAAGTTCCCCCGGAGAAGAGAGAGATGATTCATGAGCTCCACCAATTAGCAAATCTTGGAGTGCGTGTAATTCACTCAGGTAGTGCAGGGATTGGTATTAATGATCCTACAGTTTCATCTCTGAATATGGAAGTAAAAAGCGCCAATATGAAGATCCTCAATTGTGTCATTACAGAAACATATCTCATGGAAAAGAGAAGTCCCCATTTGAAGTTTCCACGGATGGAATTCTTAGATACCGAGGCAGGCTATGTGTGTCGAACGTTGCAGAATTGCGTCGTAGAATTTTAGAAGAAGCCCATTATTCTCGATATTCTATTCACCCAGGTGCAACAAAGATGTATCATGATCTCAAGTTGATATATTGGTAGGATGGCATGAAGAGAGACATAGCAGAATTTGTAGCCCAATGTCCAAATTGCCAACAAGTGAAAATCGAACATCAAAAGCCAGGAGGGTTATTGCAAGCAATGGAAATCCCTACTTGGAAATGGGAAGTGATCAACATGGATTTTGTTGTAGCGTTACCTCATTCCCGAGGTAAGTATGATTTCATATGGGTAATTGTGGACAGATTAACACAAGCAGCTCATTTTCTTCCAGTCAGAACCACTTACACAGCAGAAGACTATGCGAGGTTGTATATCAAGGAGATTGTGCGACTCCATGGTATTCCCCTATCCATTATTACAGATAGAGGAGCCCAGTTTACAGCCAAGTTCTGGAGGTCTTTTCAAGAAGGTCTAGGTACCCAAGTGAAGCTTAGCACAGCATTCCATTCGCAGACTGATGGACAAGCCGAACGTACTATTAAGACCTTGGAGGATATGCTAAGAGCTTCCAGTCAGAACCACTTACACAGCAGAAGACTATGCGAGGTTGTATATCAAGGAGATTGTGCGACTCCATGGTATTCCCCTATCCATTATTACAGATAGAGGAGCCCAGTTTACAGCCAAGTTCTGGAGGTCTTTTCAAGAAGGTCTAGGTACCCAAGTGAAGCTTAGCACAGCATTCCATTCGCAGACTGATGGACAAGCCGAACGTACTATTAAGACCTTGGAGGATATGCTAAGAGCATGTGTCTCCAATACATTTTCAAACAAAAGGAGTGGAATCTACGGCAGAGGCGGTGGTTAGAACTATTAAAAGATTATGATGTGAACATTTTATACCACCCCGGAAAAGCAATTGTAGTAGCTGATGCGCTTAGCCGCCGATCTATGGGTAGCCTATGTGAAGTTCCCCCGGAGAAGAGAGAGATGATTCATGAGCTCCACCAATTAGCAAATCTTGGAGTGCGTGTAATTCACTCAGGTAGTGCAGGGATTGGTATTAATGATCCTACAGTTTCATCTCTGAATATGGAAGTATAAAGCGCCAATATGAAGATCCTCAATTGTGTCATTACAGAAACATATCTCATGGAAAAGAGAAGTCCCCATTTGAAGTTTCCACGGATGGAATTCTTAGATACCGAGGCAGGCTATGTGTGTCGAACGTTGCAGAATTGCGTCGTAGAATTTTAGAAGAAGCCCATTATTCTCGATATTCTATTCACCCAGGTGCAACAAAGATGTATCATGATCTCAAGTTGATATATTGGTAGGATGGCATGAAGAGAGACATAGCAGAATTTGTAGCCCAATGTCCAAATTGCCAACAAGTGAAAATCGAACATCAAAAGCCAGGAGGGTTATTGCAAGCAATGGAAATCCCTACTTGGAAATGGGAAGTGATCAACATGGATTTTGTTGTAGCGTTACCTCATTCCCGAGGTAAGTATGATTTCATATGGGTAATTGTGGACAGATTAACACAAGCAGCTCATTTTCTTCCAGTCAGAACCACTTACACAGCAGAAGACTATGCGAGGTTGTATATCAAGGAGATTGTGCGACTCCATGGTATTCCCCTATCCATTATTACAGATAGAGGAGCCCAGTTTACAGCCAAGTTCTGGAGGTCTTTTCAAGAAGGTCTAGGTACCCAAGTGAAGCTTAGCACAGCATTCCATTCGCAGACTGATGGACAAGCCGAACGTACTATTAAGACCTTGGAGGATATGTTAAGAGCTTCCAGTCAGAACCACTTACACAGCAGAAGACTATGCGAGGTTGTATATCAAGGAGATTGTGCGACTCCATGGTATTCCCCTATCCATTATTACAGATAGAGGAGCCCAGTTTACAGCCAAGTTCTGGAGTTCTTTTCAAGAAGGTCTAGGTACCCAAGTGAAGCTTAGCACAGCATTCCATTCGCAGACTGATGGACAAGCCGAACGTACTATTAAGACCTTGGAGGATATGCTAAGAGCATGTGTCTCCAATACATTTTCAAACAAAAGGAGTGGAATCTACGGCAGAGGCGGTGGTTAGAACTATTAAAAGATTATGATGTGAACATTTTATACCACCCCGGAAAAGCAATTGTAGTAGCTGATGCGCTTAGCCGCCGATCTATGGGTAGCCTATATGAAGTTCCCCCGGAGAAGGGAGAGATGATTCATGAGCTCCACCAATTAGCAAATCTTGGAGTGCGTGTAATTCACTCAGGTAGTGCAGGGATTGGTATTAATGATCCTACAGTTTCATCTCTGAATATGGAAGTAAAAGAGCGCCAATATGAAGATCCTCAATTGTGTCATTACAGAAACATATCTCATGGAAAAGAGAAGTCCCCATTTGAAGTTTCCACGGATGGAATTCTTAGATACCGAGGCAGGCTATGTGTGTCGAACGTTGCAGAATTGCGTCGTAGAATTTTAGAAGAAGCCCATTATTCTCGATATTCTATTCACCCAGGTGCAACAAAGATGTATCATGATCTCAAGTTGATATATTGGTAGGATGGCATGAAGAGAGACATAGCAGAATTTGTAGCCCAATGTCCAAATTGCCAACAAGTGAAAATCGAACATCAAAAGCCAGGAGGGTTATTGCAAGCAATGGAAATCCCTACTTGGAAATGGGAAGTGATCAACATGGATTTTGTTGTAGCGTTACCTCATTCCCGAGGTAAGTATGATTTCATATGGGTAATTGTGGACAGATTAACACAAGCAGCTCATTTTCTTCCAGTCAGAACCACTTACACAGCAGAAGACTATGCGAGGTTGTATATCAAGGAGATTGTGCGACTCCATGGTATTCCCCTATCCATTATTACAGATAGAGGAGCCCAGTTTACAGCCAAGTTCTGGAGGTCTTTTCAAGAAGGTCTAGGTACCCAAGTGAAGCTTAGCACAGCATTCCATTCGCAGACTGATGGACAAGCCGAACGTACTATTAAGACCTTGGAGGATATGCTAAGAGCATGTGTCTTAGATTTTGGTGGTAGCTGGGATGATCATTTGCCTCTGATTGAATTTGCATATAACAATAGCTATCATTCCATTATCCATATGGCTCCGTATGAAGCATTATATGGAAGGAAGTGTAGATCCCCGATTGGATGGTTTGAAACAGGAGAAGTACAGTTGATAGGCCCTGAATTGATTCAGCAAGCGGTAGAAAAAGTCAAAGTGATCCGAGATCGACTGTTGACCACCCAAAGTCGCCAAAAGTCTTATGCGGACAACCGCCGATGAGACTTGAAATTTCAGGTTGATGATTGGGTATTTTTGAAAGTGTCGCCAATGAAAGGGGCGATGAGATTCGGCAAGAAAGGGAAATTAATCCCTCGATACATTGGGCCATATAGAATTATCGGCAAGGTAGGTCATGTAGCCTACGAGTTGGACTTGCCTACCGAGCTTGAACCAGTTTGTCACACCCTAATTCCGCTAGGGTGTGATAGGCACCCGGCCTCACATCCGAAGCCGAGCGAACCCACAGACCTTTAGGACACACATAATCTTAATAGACTTTTTAAATCAAATAAAGATAAAATACGTAATAAACTCTCAAAATATTCTTGTTCGCTGTTTTCCAAATCAAACAGAATCTATGATCATACAGAATTTAACACATAATACAGAATGACATATCGGCTGATGAAGCCGCATACACAACTGACATACTATACCCACGACTCTGTCTGCAAAGTCTCTAACATCGACCCAGAAGAAGCACACATACAAACTCTGACTCGGCAGCACTCCAGGAGAAAATGGAGCTTGCCAACTCTGCTGGAACATCCTCTAGAATAACTTCACATCATCTGGGTGTACCTGCGCGGCATGAAACGCAGCCCCCCGAAGAAAAAGGGTCAGTACGGAATAGGTACTGAGTATGTAAAGCATGAAATACAATAAACAGAATCATAGCCTGAACAGGGAGTACAGAAAATAAATGCAATAACCGGAATATCAAAATGCTTACTCATAAAATATAGGCAATGCATGTCAAAACATATGCCATATCCGGCCCCATTATGGGACACGGTGGATAGAACGTGGTCGCCACCCCGTCACTGGCGCCACAACACAGCATAACTCCAGAGTAGGGAATAGCTCCGTAACATATCATAATATATCAGATGGCCATATCATATCATATATCAGAGTGTGCATATATCATATCATATCATCAAATGTCAGAATATATGTACATGGCACAGCATAACTCCAGAATCCCATGTACGTGTCATACCTGCCCCCTCACATCGAGGCACGGCGAACAATGCAATGGAATACGCGTGATAACATATCCTGGCCCGGGCTCAGTGAAGGAATTATTGAGGCATCCACGAGTGGAGTAGTGAGAAACTTATGCATCATAAAATATTTACAAGGACTCGACAGAATAATCCGAACGACAGGTCATTTAGGAAAGAAATCAACGGTAGTCATAATACGTACCTTTCGAATGATACGACGGATTATGTCAAAACAAGACTTCTGAGTTCATTTGTACATGTCAAAATATATCATAGGTCTCCATAGAATAGTTAAAACAATTTTCGATAACAATCGGAATAATAGTCAAAAGTTTCCTTTGAATGTCGCTCGAAAATAAGTCTAATAGAACAATATGGAAAGGGTTAGGGAACAGTGGGCCCACCTCGGGTCAAGCCGAGGTGGCGTACATAAATTACGAACCTTAGGCTTTATGGACTCGTTTGCAAAAAAGACTCGGGTCATTCCGAATTTATTTGTGAAAGTTATGGACGTTTTATGGCGCAAGACTCTTTTAGAAGTAAAAATGTTCAAACATTTTTCCAACAAAACATAGGTTCATAATTCACTTACATTGAATGTTTAAGGGCCAATACTAAGCTCGGATTTCTAGGAATAGAGTTTCCCCCGAGACTAATGTCATAACCTATTATGACTAAGACATGCCAAAGAAAGGAAAGTTAGGGCTTTACGTACCTTATTCGCTCCTTACGCTAATCCAAACTCAAATCCCGTTTCCTTCAAAATCTACAATTGGTCACAATTACCAAATATCAATTATAAGCCTTTAGGAATTCAATCTTAAATCCATACATGTCTACAGAAATTTGGGCAGCATTTCCCCTATAATTTCAACATCCCCGAGATTCTAACTCGGTCAAAACATCAACAACAACACCAACAACAATACCAACAACATCAACAATCAATACAAAACACCTTCTAACATAAATAGTCTTCCTTTCTACATAATGCAACAACTTCTACTCCAACTTCACACTTTCAAACCAATATCAACGTTTTCATATTCAATTACTAATTTAAGATCATTCAAATACAATTCGAAAGCATTTCATATCATTCTACAAAATATACAAAAATTCCACCAAAATCCATAATTCACCCGAAACTCCTCAACTTCCCTAGAAACAATTTTGTTATGCATTTCTTGCTTCCAAATTCATGAACTATCCCAACAACGCACATTCTAACAACATTATACTCATGAATAAAGAAACGACACTAATATCATATTGGCTCCCAAATCAACCCATAACAATTCCAACATCAATTTGAATCATCAAATTCTCATTCCCATCATGGAATACATATCTACAACAATTAAATTACTATATAGAAATTGTCCCATCCTCTCTACACACAACACACACACACGGTCCATACATATACACACACACACCATGCAAACTTCCATATTTTCATGAATTCTATCCATTTCTACCTACTACAACATAAACAAACCCTTCATAACATATAAAAAGGGATTAAATCTTACCTTTTCTTCTCAACTTCTCCACTTAGCTAAAGTTGTGATTTTGACGAAACAAGCAACCTATCTTCCGAAAAAACTACACCACATTGTAGAGGACCCTTGAATTAGTAGGAATACCACAAGAAAATAATTTTTGGGACAATATTTCAAGGGGCTAGGTTTGCTTGATCAAGGCCGAATGGCCCTTCTCTTTTCTTCTTCTATTGTGGTCTTCTTGAACTTTCTTGAAATGGAAGAGTTATGGCCCCTTTTTGCTAATTTATCACATGGATTTATTTAACATGGGCTTGGGCCCTTTTTTTTTTTTGTGACCATGGCCGAATGGCCCCTATGTTTGGCCTCTTCTTCTTTTTTTTTTTCAAGCCCAATGGTTCCATAGCTAATCGTAATTCATGAAAACTAATTTTTCCCAATTTCCAATTTTGCCCTTAACCTTCCTCAATATTTCCGCATCCATAACTCTTATAAACAACTTGTGTGCTAATCAAGGTTAAAATGTAGGCTTGCACTAAACCTCCCGCAATTGTCTTGAATTATCCGAATGCGCAAAATGCGGGATATAACATAGTTCATCCAGTTTTTCATGTCTCAATGCTCCGTAAGAGTATTGGAGATCCTACGAAGATTGTTCCGATTGATGATGTACAAGTGACGGAAAAGCTAGCATATGAAGAAGTGCCTATTGCCATCTTAGACCGGCAAGTACAAAGACTTTGAAATAAAGAAGTAGCTTCAGTCAAAGTCTTATGGCGAAACAACAATCAAGAAGAAATGACTTGGGAAGCGGAAGAGATGATGAAATCCACATATCCACACTTATTCCAACCCCTAGAAGAGATTCATGATGAAACACCAAGATTTTGAGGTATGTATGTTTACTTTTCATGCTTTTGATCGTGTGTGGCCAATTTATAAGCTCTATTGTGTTGTGGCCCTGTGAGGTAATGATATTATGGGTTATTGTGACAGGATGGTAGTGCCATATTACAGGGGAAACTCTGGAAATTTTTTTATAGAATTCCCGATGACTTAACATTCGAGGACGAATGTTCCAAAAGGAGGGGGGAATGTTACACCTTGGAAAATTCCCCGTTAGCATGCAGTGAATAGGCTAGCGAAGATCACGATGTATACGACATTTCGATAAAAGAGAAATATCATTTGTTGACCCTAATCGAGATTTAAACACATTTAACAAAAAGGAAGAAAGTTGACAAGGAAAGCGAAGGATATGTTGTGTGTCGGGCAAGAATTTTGAGTATCGGATTAATGAGAGTTTAAAGACATTTTGGAGAAGAGTTATAACGACCCTTAGATTGTTAATGAGGTGATAAACAAGTGTTAAGAAGGTTCCATAAGGATCGGAAATCAAACGAAGTGACGAAAATAAGATACGGTGAACTGATGAGTTATACGGTCAATTATACGGACCGTATAATGTTATACGGCCCGTATAATGGACCATAGGATGGTCACAGAATGGAGTTGTTGAGGTGGTGATCTCACGGTCAATTATACGGACCGTATAAAATTATACGGCCCGTATAATGTGTCGTCAAATTGACACAGAGTGGGATGGTCACTGGAGCAGTTTTACGGTCAATTATACGGACCGTATACATTTATACGGACCGTATAATTGTCCGTATAATGGCCCGACAAATCAGATTTTAAGTCATTAAATAGGGGACCCAAGTTCATTAATTCATTTCATTTTCCACACCACTTCTCTCTAGAAATTTCTAGAATATTCTCCACTCTTCATCCACAAGAAACAAAGGAAATCAAAGATCAATATCAAGAATTCAAGTGAATCAAGTGTATGAAGTTCATCAAAGTTCATCCAAGCTAATAAATCTCAAGGGAAATGAACTAGGGTTTTCGGTGCAAGAAGAGTATTCCACTCAAAGCTTATTCCTACACTATCTAAGGTATGTTTTATGGTATTTATATGTTATTTAAGGTATGGAAGAGTTGAAACACTTGGATTATAGAAAGATATAGGAAATGGGTCATGGGAGTGTGAATAGTGACATTGTTGAGTAAAGGTTGGGATTGAGTCATGATCATTGATGATTTGTGATTGTAAAAATGTTATGAATGACATTTAGAACATGGAATAAGTATTATACGCGAGAAAATGCGATAATCAATTATGACCGCGATTATAGAGAAATTGGAGTGAAATTGTGAATTGCGAATAATATAGATGGATGATGATTGTTGTTTAATTTATTGTGAGCGTTGTTATCAATGTTTGGGAGATGATATAGAATATGGGAAAAGTTGTATAAAGAAAACGGAAATGCTGCCCAATTTTCCTTAGCTCAAATGAGCACGTTCAAGTAATCGATTAGCTAATGATCATGCGACTTCTCTTGAAGGTAGAAACGTGGACATTGAAGAAGAACAAGCAAGCGATAGAATAGTTAAACGTAAAAGGTATGTGAGGCTAGTCCTTTCTTTCTACGGCATGAATCCTATGGTATGCTTTTCCTTCCTCTCTATGAATTCTCCATATCCCGGAAAGTCAAAAGTTTATGATCATGAATAGCCATATGAGACGAGAGATATATTATGAGTTCAATAATGATGATGATGAGTTAAGTATAAAGATTCTAGAGTTCATGATATGACGTTCCTATAACGCTAATGATGTCGTAAGTTGTATACACTCACCTCATGCATTATTCCCTTCGAGGTGAGGCAGAATACCATGAAGTTAAGCATGTTATTCATTGCATCCACTCACCTTATGTATTATTTCCTTCAAGGGGAGGTAGAGTACCATAAGTCGATGATATGATGTATTGTCCCCACTCACCTTATACGTATATTGCCTTCAAGGTGAGGCAGACTACCATTAAGTTAATGATGATATTTTGTTGTACACACTCACCTTACATGTATATAATTTTCCCTTAAGGTGAGGCAGAGTACTTATAAATGATCCATACTGGAATCGAGGGTTCACGACCATATGTCACCTCGATAAAGTATAGCTATCTTTGAGCTATTATACATGCATTATAATGAGTATATGTTGATGATATTACACCGTACCTATATGGACGGGCAGACATACACACCACTATAGTGGGAAGCTTATACCCCGGACGCGGGAGGCCTGGACGCAGGTTATATATTATCACACCGTACCTCTATGGACAGGCAGCTTATGCTTACAAATTATTGCATACAAGATATGATGATGATTATGAAAGTAAGCCAGCATGCATTATTTCTTTTATGATTCACAGACAGATGCAGATTGCTCCTCATTTGATGCCTCCTATTTCATTGATGTATCATTATTGTTCATGCCTTACATGCTCAGTACAATGTTCGTACTGACGTCCGTTTTATTTGGACGCTGTGTTCATGCCCACTGGTAGACAGGGAGGTGATCCAGGCTCATATGAGCTGTTAGCTGAGTAGAGAGCACTCCACTTCTCCGGAGGTGCCATTGATAATTCTTTTGGTATATATGTGTATGTGTATTTTGGGCACGACGGGGTCCTGTCCCGTTCTTGTGTCTAGAACTCCAGTAGAGGCTCGTAGATACGCAGTGTGGGTTATATGGTCTCACAAGATCACTAATGTATGCGTGTGTATATTATTATTTTGATAGCCGAGAGGCGTATGTATATGAAAGTATTTATGTTCTCAAATGAAGAATGATTTTCTTATAATTTGAGTATGAATTTGATAAAAGAAGGCCTATTGAGTATAATGAGTAGCAGAACGAGTGGTGATCGGTGGTTAGCCCCGGGTACCCATCACGGCCCCTAGACGGGTCGTGACACTACCGATTTTCGTTAGCTTACCAATCAATTTAGTTTGACCTTATGAGTGTTCCAGCAACTTAAACTTAATGTAAATCATCTTAAATGTAGATTTGCAAGCCCGAGAGCATAGGCGTTGAGTAGTTAAGTGGATGACGAGGTATGTATGGCTATTCTTTCTTTTCCTTGGCATGATTCGATATCCTACAAGAGCCTACTAAACCATATAAAGAGAAGCTTATTGATTAGAGCTTGTCTTAGCGATAAACAACTTCCTTAGTATAGTGTTGTACTTTTGAGAGATTCTCGTTATCTTCTAGCGTTCTTGATCTTAGAAAGAGAATGTGAAAGATATATTATAGCTTTACCTCTCAGCATATACAAGATATACATCATGTTATACCTATATTTTATTAGCCTGGCCACTTGGTTAGTGAGACATTTTATTTAGCCTGGCCCCTTGGTTAGTTAGACAGTATTGCTTGGCTGACGGGTCAGTGACACAGAGTTTCCTGGCCGACGAGTCAGTGACATTTTATAGTTTCCTGGCCACTTGGTCAGTGAGATATACGATATTATTATATGGCATTTCATATGATACAGGTCAGACGAGATATTCAAGGCATTTTTTGGCCATCCGATTATTGCCTTTTCAGTTCAGTGTTATTTTCAGTTATCTATTGCATTACATACTTAGTACATTATTTTGTACTGACATCCTTTTTGCCGAGGGAATTACATCTATATCTGCAGGTACAGATAGACAGACCGGTAGACCTTCCTAGTAGGCAGGATCTGATATCAGCGGATTGGTGAGCTCCTTTTGTTTGGAGTTGCTAGGTCTTTTGGAGTCTTTATTTTATGACTACATATTGGATGGGTAGGTCGGGGCCCTGTCTCGACCATGGTACAGTTATGTTGTTCTTAGAGGCTTGTAGACGAGTCCTATATATAGTGTGTCTGTGTGATAGCCTTGTGGGCTTGTATATGTCTAGTTGGGAACCGTTAGCTTTGTATGATCATAGTAGCCTCGTCAGCTTGCTCAGTTATGTATACAAGTTTTGGGTATGTGTGCCCAGTTCAGATGGGATAGCCAGTGCTTATATATATCCACATTGTAGCTTTTCTGGCTCGTTCATATTATCTGTGTGCGGATACGCCCTATCGGCCTAAGTTGAGGGCTTCTCCTCCTGCGATACATATTTAGAGTGGTTTGATCAAGCCAAGTATGGAACCAAGTGCTGGCCACACCCCTCCAAATTTGGGGCGTGACAAACTTGATATCAGAGCAGGTCTGTTCTAGGAAGTCTCCAAGCCGTGTCTAGTAGAGCCGTGTTTATAGATGTGTTATGGACCACATCCAATAAATAGAAGTCTACAGGGCATTTAGGAGTTGGTTACCCTTCTTTCAAATCTAAATCATGTTGTAGTGCCAAGTCATAAGAGGTTTGAGTTAAACTACCCTTTCATGTTTGTATACAGATATGCCCGTGACTAGAAAGACTGCAGCTAGCTGGAGACTTGATACGGTAGCTGGTGAGGGAATCAGTAGGGCACACCCAATAGTTGAGGCCCAGTCTGAGGCACCACTGTGTATTATTCTGAGTTTTCAGATGCTTTTCTTGATCACTATTTGTCGTTGGAGATACGAGAGGCGAGGATTGATCAGTTTTTGACTGTCCAACAAGGTAGTTCTAGTGTTCGCGATTATTGCCTCCAATTTGATTCCTTGGCTAGATATGCTCCATCCTTCTTTGATTCATCCAGGGCCATGATTCACAGGTTTATAGAGGAGTTGCACCCCCATTATGTTAAGGCTTGTACCACTGCGGCACTGAATGATAATATGGACCTTGCTCATATTCAGCCATTCACACAAAACTGCGAGGATCGTAGATGTCAGCAGTGGGTGACTGAGAGGATAGAAAGGGAGCATCATAAGAGGGATAGGTCTGCTAGTTAGAATGGTAATAGTAGGGGGAGTATCAGACCCAAGTACCAGGGTAAGCCATTTTGGCCATCACCAACTCAGTCTCAGGGATACAGATCAGGGTATCATATTCCATCTGGACTAGTGAGAGTTCTCATGCATCAGGGTTACAGCAGCAGAAGGGTCTAAGGTATGCTAGATCACTACCACAACAGTGTGGTAATTGTGGTAGAGCGCACTATGGGCGATGTCAGTATGGGTCGCGGGCTTGTTATACTTGTGGAATCCCAGATCACTTCATGAGGGACTGCCTGCAGGAAGGACCTACTGCTATGGCATAGCCAACTGGTTCTGTAGCAAGGTCATCAGCATCCGTGCGTCCTTCTAGGCACGGGTTTCAATCTTCGGTAGGTAGAGGGGGAGCTTCCAGTGCAGGTGGTGTTCAGAACCGCATCTATGCCTTGGCAGGTCATCAAGTCTTGGAGTCCTCACCAGACGTTATAACAGGTACATTGATAGTTTGTTCATATAATGTTTATGCGTTGATAGATCAGGGGTCCAATTTGTCATATGTCACTCCATTTATTGCGGGAAAATTCGGTATAGTGACAGAGTCGTTGGGTGAGCCATTTTCTATGTCTACACCTGTTTGTGAACCTGTTATTGCTAGAAAGATTTATCGTGATTTTTCTGTGGTTGTTAGTAGTCGTCAGACCCTAGCAGATCTTATAGAGTTACAGATGGTCGATTTCGACATCATTATGGGTATGGAGTGGTTAGCTTCTGTTTATGCTAACATTGGGTATTGGACGAAGATTGTCAGATTCCACTTCCCAAGGGAACTAGTTCTGGAATAGAAGGGTAACACTGCTTTTCCGAGAGGTAGGTTTATTTCCTATCTAAAGGCGAAGAAGATGATTTCGAAGTGTTTTATCTATCATATAGTTCAAGTTCAGAATATAGAAGCAAAACCGCCGACTCTTCAGTCTATTCTTGTAGTTAATAAGTTCCAAGATGTGTTCCGAGATGGGCTTCTAGGCCTTCCACCAAAGCGAGAGATTGACTTCTCTATAGATGTATTACCGGGTACTCAGCTGATATCCATCCCTTTTTATAGGATAGCTCCAGCTGAGTTGAAGGAGTTGAAAGAATAGTTGAAGGGCCTATTTGTTACACCTCGAAAATTCTCGCGTTGCATCGTAAGTAAACTAAATTAATCTCAGAGAGGTCATGGAACCCTTATAAGGTTAAGGAATACTTCCAACAAGAGATAAGCAAGTTTCTAATGGTTTCGGGATTAAGCGAATCAAAGAAATTAAGTTTGTCGAAATTTTGGAAAAACTTGGCAAAATTTTAGGTTGGAATTTTGGTTCAACTTGAGGGAGGTATATCTCCTATAATATGAGGAGTTTTGGAATGCATAACATATGTAAATTAAAGTTCATTGAGTCTAGGTTCCAATGCAACAAACCATTCGTAGATACGAGATCGGAGTAGAAAATTATCGGCGTTTCAAGATAGGCTGATAGATGGCTTCTCCGCGGGCCCATTTGGAAAGTCAGTGGAACCGACTTTCAAAGGGTATAAATACCCCCCTTCTCTCTATTTTATCATTATACATACTTCTCTTGAGCTCTATAAACCTCCATAAACATCTCCTACGCACTTATAGCCACTTAGATCAAGAATTCAATAAGATTGCACTAATCTAGTTCATGAAAAGTGATTGTTCTTGCTTCTATCTGGTGTTGTGGTGAGTTTGGTCTTGAAGCAAGTTGTGTGAGTTGAATTTCTTCAAGTATAAGGTGTGTTCTTTATCTTGACTTTGATGTTGAGTTGTTTTTGACGGATTTTAATGGTTTACAGTGAAGGAAAACATAGTATAAAGGTCGTAGTTTTGATATGTTGATGTCGTTGGCTTATGGATTGATTTTCGAAGGAAGTCTTGGAAGGATTTATATATGTTTGTCATGTAGTATCTTGATTATGTTATTGTTGATGTTGTTAATGATGTTTGGGAGTTATTTTGGAATTTGGAGGAAGTAGATAATATAGGGGAAATGTTGTCTGAATTCCGTTAACTTATTAACTAGCTAAGTTTGAGTGTGTAAGTATTCTTATGGCCTGATTGTTGTATGAATCATATTGGATGTAGATTTTCAGGCTCGGAAGGTAGACTTTGAGTGGCTAAGTAAGCAGCAAGGTATGTTAAGGCTGTCCCTTTCTTTCTTAAGGCATGATCTTACTGTTATGAACTTTCATAAATGATGTCAATAATGATTCTTCTCATAGAAATGCTAGAAGCTTACATTCTTGATATTCTTACGATATTATTGACGTTAGTCTCACCTTATGATTATTGTTCCTTCAAAGTGAGATATTCCAATGATATTAGCACCATAATGGAAATTGGAGGTTTACCGACCTTACGTCAGTCCGATGAATTTAGAAATGTGCTCTTAAGGAATATTTTGTGAGACATGAATAGAATACTAGTTATGAGATCCCTAACGGGGCTGCGCCAGCCAGGGGCAGGTTTCCTGTGGTCGGACAGTGAAGCGAGAGATCTCCGTCTCCAGAGCTTGAGGATCAGCAGGATCGAGACCAGGCCGCAGAGGATGGTGTGGCCCCAGCATGGACACAGCCCGAGATTACTTCTGACCAGGCTATGCAGGATACTATGGACAGGGTCTTACTTCATCTAGATGCCTAGCAGGCTACCGCTGGTGTCGCTACTCCTGGCAGAGGTTCACAGACCAGAGTTAGGGCGGAAACTCTTGAGTAGAGACCTACTCGGGTAGCATACCCCGCTGCAGCTATGGCCCCCCGTATAGATGCGGTACCCGCTCCTGGTGATGATCTTAGGCCCATGGAGTGTGCTGTTATGACCGTGTCTGGCCAGGATCTTGTTGGGAGGTTTAGGAAGTTGGAGCCATCGTGGTCTTCGGGTACTCTTCTGAGGATATTTTTAGATATACATGAGTTGTTACATAGGATGGGGATCGTAGAGACTCATGGAGTTGACTATGTGTCCTACCAGTTTTGCGGTGACGCGAAGACTTGGTAGATGTATTTTGTGGCTTGCAGACCTGAGGGTTCTCCTCCCTTGACTTGGACTCAGTTCTACCGGGCCTTCCTTGAGAAGTATGTGCATCGGTCTTTGAGAGAGGCGTGTAGGGAGGAGTTTCTACATATACAGTAGAGGGGGTGTGACTGTGGAGGCCTATGTGACTCGTTATCTGTATCTGGCCCGTTATTCCACCCTCGTGATTCCTACTGAGCCTGACAGGATTAGGCATTTTGTTAGTGGTTTGGTTAGTCCTCTTCAGATTCCTTGCCTTCAGGTGGAGGCCATGGGGGCTTGCTTCCAGGCCATCGTTGAGCATGTTTCTTTGGTTAAGGCCACTAAGGACCTTGCATTTAGAGGTGGCAGTGACAAGAGACAGCGTCAGATTGAGATTTATGGTGGTTCTAGTTCGAGGGGCACCGGTCAGTGTTCTAGGCCGTATCAGCCATATTTCGGCCTCCCTGTACACTCTTCGTTGCAGGCTACCACCAGTGAGCCACCTATAAAGAGAGCTCCTGAGAGCTTGTTTTCTCAACCAGTAGACAGGGTTGTTTCATCCGCATCCTCAGCTTCAGTTTATCAGCCTTCATCCTCTCTGACTTATTTTTCATGTAGAGAGGTTGGACATATTGCTAGGAGATGTTCCTGACCCTGAGAGATTATCAGCCACAGAGGACTCTGACATCATTTCGTGGTTGAGGTGGTGCTTCTCAGAGGGGCGACGCTCTGTCAGGCCGCGATGGTTCTCAGGGTTCTGGAGATGGATCCCAAGCAGCCAAAGGTAGGTCTCAGAGTGCGAAAGAGGGATCTCAGACTAGCCGTGGTGGGGCCCATTGTTACTTTTTTTCGGGTAGGCCCGAGTCAGAGGCCTCAGATGCTGTGATTTCAGGTACCATTTATGTCCGTCATAGAGCAGCATCTGTGTTATTTGATCCTGGATCCACTTATTCATATGTGCCTGCATATCATGCCGTTGATTGGGATTTGCCTTGTGATAGCATAACTATACTTGTTCATGTGACTACTGTGGTTAGAGATTCTGTGGTTGTTGATCGAGTTTACCTGTTCTGTTTGGTTACCTTTATGGGGTATGACACTTGGGTAAATTTGATGATTCTTGATATGGTGTACTTTGACATTATCTTGGGTATGACATGGCTTTCTCCATATCACGTGATATTGGACTGTCACGCCAAGATAGTTACTTTAGCCATGTCGGGCATTCCTAGACTCGAGTGGAGGGGTACTCCTAGTCCCGCTCCAAAGAAGATCATTTTCTTCCTTCCGGCAAAGAAATTAGTCAATAAGGGATATTTAGCTTATCTGGTGCATGTGTGAGACACGACTATTGCAACTCCACCCATTGAGTCTGTTCCTATCATGAGCGAGTTCACGGTGGTATTCCCATCTGATCTGTCGGGTATGCCACCCTATCGCAACATTGATTTCTGCATTGACTTAGATCCGAGTACTCGCCTTATTTCTATTCCACTATATCGGATGGCACCTGCGGAGTTGAGAGAGCTTAAGGAGCAATTGCAGGATTTTTTTAGCAAAGGGTTTATTAGACTGAGTGTCTCCCCTTGGGGTGCTCCTATATTATTTGTGAAGAAGAAAAATGGGACCATGAGGATTTATATTGATTATCACCGACTGAACATGGTTACTATTCGGAACAAGTGCCCCATGCCTCATATTAATGATCTATTTGACCATCTTCAGGGTGCTTTAGTATTTTCGAAGACTGACTTGCGTTCAGGATACCACCATTTGAGGATCAGGGCTGAGGATATCCTGAAAATAGCCTTTCAGACGAGATATGGCCACTATGAGTTTCTAGTGATGTCTTTTGGGCTTACCAATGCCCCGACTGCATTATGACTTTGATGAATGGCATTTTTAGGTCATTCCTTGACTCCTTCGTGATTGTGTTTATTAATGATATCTTGGTGTATTCCAATAGTAGAGAGGAGCATGAGAGCCATCTTCATACTGTTCTTGGTTTGTTGAAGAAGCATAGCTTGTTTGCTAAGTGTGAGTTCTGGTTGGAGTCTGTGGCATTCTTGGGCCACGTTGTTTCTAAGGATGGGATTATGGTTGACCCACAGAAGATTGAGGTTGTGAGGGGTTGGGTGAGGCCCACTACTATTACCGAGGTTCGTAGTTTTATGGGTTTGGCCAGCTATTACCGCCGCTTTGTGAAGGGTTTTGCTGCTATTACTTTATTTTTTACCAGATTGACTTAGAAGGATGTTCCCTTCCAGTGATCAGATGACTGTGAGGAGAGCTTTCAAAAGTTCAAGCTTTTTTTGACTTCAGCCCCGATCTTAGCATTACCCGTGGAGGGTAAGGATTTCACGGTCTGTTGTGATGTCTCTCGTATGGGTTTGGGTGTTGTGTTGATGTAAGAGGGTAGAGTGATAGCTTATGCCTCCTGTCAATTAAATATTCATGAGAAGAATTATCCTACCCATAATTTGGAGTTATTGGCCGTGGTCTTTGCTTTGAAGATTTGGAGGCACTTTTGGACGATGTTCATTGTGAAGTTTTCACCGATCACCGTAGCCTTCAATATGTGTTTACCCAGAGAGATCTTAATTTCAGGCAGCGCCGATGGATGGAGCTCTTGAAGGACAATGACATCTCTATTCTTTATCATCCCGGGAAGCCAATGTTATGGCCGATGCCTTGAGTCGTAAGGTAGTGAGTATGGGGAGTTTAGCTCGTTTGATTGTTTCCAAGCATCCGTTAGCCATGGAGGCTCAGACTCTGGCCAACAGTTTCGTTCGTCTTGATATTTCAGCCCCAGGCAGGATCTTGGCTTGTGTAGAGGCGAGGTCATCTTTATTGGATCGGATCAGGACTCATCAGTTTGAGGATGTTCAGTTGAGTAAGATTCGAGATAGGGTTTTGAAGGGTAAGGCCAAGGAGGCCATGATTGACTCTGAGGGCATTTTGAGGATTAAGGGACGCATGTGTGTTCCTCGTGTTGGTGATTTGATTCAGTTGATCTTGTCTGAGGCTCATAGCTCTCGATATTTCATTCATCCGGGGGTGACTAAGATGTATCATGATTTGAGGCAGCACTATTGATAGCATCGGATGAAGAGGGATATAGTTGATTTCGTGGCTAAGTGTGGGAATTGTCAGCAAGTTAAGTATGAGCACCAGCGACCCGGCGGTGTACTTCAGAGAATGCCCATTCCCGAATGGAAGTGGGAGAGGATTGCCATGGATTTTGTTGTGGCATCCGAAGACGCTGGGCAACTTTGATTCTATTTGGGTGATAGTTGATCGGTCAACTAAGTCCGCTCACTTTGTTCCTGTTCAAGTTTCTTATATCGCGGAGAAGTTAGCCAAGTTGTACATTTGGGATATTATGAGGTTGCATAGGGTTCCTATTTCTGTCTTATCTGATCAGGGTACTATCTTCACTTTCCGATTCTGGAGGGATTTTCATGAGGAGTTGGGTACCCGATTGGATCTCAGTACAGCTTTTCACCCCAGACCGATGGCTAGTCCGAGCGGACCATTCAGATGCTTGAGGACATGTTGAGAGTTTGTGTGTTATTTAATTTGGCGGTCATTGGGATCAGCACTACCATTGGTAGAGTTTGTGTACAACAACAGTTATCATTCGAGTACTGGCATGGCACCTTTTGAGGCTTTATATGGTAGGAGGTGTAGATCTCTGGTTGGCTAGTTTGATGGGCTCAAGATTCGTCCTCAGGGTACGGATCTGTTGAGAGAGTCCCTTGATAGAGTGAGAGTTATTCAGGCCAAGCTTTTGGCTGCTCAGAGTCGATAGAAGATGTATTCGGACCACAAGGTCCGAGATTTGGAGTTTGTTGTTGGTGACCAGGTTCTATTGAAGGTTTCAACCATGAAGGGTGTTATGAGGTTTGGGAAGAAGGGCAAGTTGGGCCCGAGGTACATTGGCCCATTTGAGATTATTGACCGTGTGGGCGATGTTGCTTATGAGTTAGCCTTGCCGCCAGGCTTGGCGGGAGTTCATCCGATTTTCCATGTTTCTATGCTGAAGAAGTACCACGCCGACGGTACTTACATTGTTCGTTGGGATTCGATATTACTTAATGAGAATTTGACCTATAAGGAGGAGCCTATTGTGATCTTGGATAGGCAGGTTCGGAAGTTGAGGTCAAAGGAGATTGCTTCTGGTGCAATGGAAGCACCGTCCTGTTGAGGAGGCTACTTGGGAGACTAAGTCCGAAATGTGATGCGCTCAAATTACACCTATTAATGGTATAACGCGGACGTTATCAAATATAGAAACCCAACAAGGTTGGGGTCGAATCCCACAGAGAACAAATGTAGGCAATTTAAGCAGATTAGGATTTATCACTAACAATAGCTAGACCGAACGCAGCAATGGTGGTTTTTGATAAGGTTTTGATAAAATACAGAAATATAAATTCTAATCTACAAAGCAAGTAAATTGATCAATGGCCACAAGTAAGGAATTAAAGAATCTATTTCTCAAGTAACGATCAAATCTATTTCACGAATTATAAATAATAGCAAGTTTATGTTATTTAGCCTCGGATAATGACTCTAAATTAACTTCTTGCGAAGATTAACTAGACTACCCAATTGAAGATCCCTCAAGTAATTAGGAGCATTAAGAACACCCGAATATGGCTACAAGTGGTATCGCCTATGCCTAGGTCAATTTCTATTAGATGAGGGTTAACGCCCCAAATTCATGTTAATTATTCTATCCCAACCCCGTTATTCCTCTTCCGAATTTCAAACAAAGTAAATGGGCGAGTCCTAGGGTTAGTTAATCCCTTGAGAAACGTTAAAGAACAAGAATAATTAAAATAACAAGAACTTACTTGAGTAATAATAATGTCGATGAATAAATAATCAAAACAAGAGTATCAATCTCAATTGTTACAAAGAAATTTTCATAAACAATGTTCAAATAAAAGAAAGAATATTTACGTAGGAACCCTAGCCTCCAAACTTGAGTTTTATGCCAAAGATGTGTAAAAATTGTGGCTTATGAAATATTTATTGGTGTAGGAAAAAAGCCCAAACAAAATAACCAAGTCCAAGAAGGAGTTGGAAGTAATTGGAATACGGATGCAGTGACCGCGTCAATCACGAACACCCCTTCTGCCTCTTCTTTTCTTTATTCTTTTTTCCAATTCTATTGTTGCTCCAATGTAACATTATATCATCATCATGCAATCATTGCATTCTCCACTTTGTCTGGCACTTCCTGTTTCTTTCTTTTTCTTTCTTTTATTTATTTATTTTCTTTTTCTCTTTTCTTCCAAGTTTTATTTAATTTTGCTCCAAATCTCTTCTTCACACCGCTTTATTCGTCCAATTTTTATTCATCCAACTTTTCTGTTTTTCGCTTGTTTTCCCCACTTAGGCTCTCGGGACCTCGTAATACCTGAAACACAATAAAAATACGTAAAATCACATAGACTTTCTTAAAAACAAGTAAAACTTATAGCCGGAAAGCATCGATTGTGGCGTAAAATCACGCCACATCAATACCCCCAACTTAAAGTATTTGCTTGTCCTCAAGCAAGCCATACAAAACAACGACTCAATATAACACCTAGATATCATAGAGTAATAATTTCTACATTGGTTTTGACTCTGAACTACCGGCATGCATGGTTTTCTTCCAAGGACCACCCCAATTTTCTATTTTAAAGCAATATACACAACTCAAGAACACTATGACTAACAATGAAGCTTCAATGCATGACATTACATTATCGAACATATTATGATGCACACAAATGCTACTTTAGGCGGCCACTTTATTTTGCTCAATTCTCATCCTTATGCCCTCACATAGACAAGAGAATGTCCCAACACACATATATACAACAAGAATGGGACGAAGACGAAAGAGAAGAGAAAAACACTCACACTCACACTCACAAAGAAATTCATATCTACACATGCAAATACCATAGGTTTGCCCTTATTTTCTATGTTTTCATCCTAGGCTCGTTCGGTTGTAATCACATTAGGACTTGTTTTGGCTTGTAATGTGGGCTTAGGGACGGGTAGGATACTTTTTGGATATTAGTGAGTCACCCTCCTTGAACACTACAACATCTCTTCACCTTAATTCACCTCTTTTCTTTCCAACCCCTTTATTTTCTTTCGAGTTTTCGACCTCGATGTGGGTTTTTTCGTAACCAACTTACAAATCTTTTTGTGTTACAATTTTCTAATTTTTCTCTTTTTTTTTCCTTTTTATATATTCAACTACCACATCGAATCTCCACTAGCAAACTCCACCACCCCTAAGTTATCTTTTTAACATCTACTCCACATTTAATTCACCCCCAACTTAGGCATTTTGCCTCATCTATCTAGTAGCATCAAGGAGGGAACGGGTGCGAAGATAGATTAATTGCACAAACGGTAAGGTTTCATATTTGGCTAGCCAAGAAAAAGGCCAAAAGGCTCAAAAAGGGAAACTAGGGATATTTGAAATTTTTGGTAAGGCTTATTTAGGCAAAGTGACTATTTACACAAAGATAGCCTAAGATCATTTCACAACCAAACTAACTTTCGGATTTCAAACACGACCAAGCGGGAAAGTTCTAGATTATACATGCATAAACAGAACCAAACTAACAACTCACACACACATTGGCATAAGGACAATTATTTTTACTCTTGTGACCTCCTAAGTAGTCATTCATCACACACAATACCCCAATAATCATAATGTCATATAAAGAATCAATCATGTCAACCAATAACTATTCTAAGTATGCATTTTTCAAATTTTCGAAGGGTCCAAAATTTCCAACAAACCATAACAACATGCCATCAGTTACAGAGTAACACCAAATAAGTCAAAACTACTCTATTCCACCTAAGCAACACCCTAAACATGCCAGTTTCAACAAAAATAAAACCCCCCAGGAAAAGAATTCTGGCAAAGAAAAGTCGAGGGGATTCCTAAACACATATATACAATACTTTCTAGATAGCCCACCCCCAACCAAAAAATTTGCAGTGTCCCCCTGCATCACATAAGCATAAAAAGGGATTAGGCATACCTACTAGTACTAACTTTTACCAATTTTCTTGCCATTTGGAGCTCATGAACTGGGCACCCAACATTGATTCAAGTTTGTGACCACGAGCAGCGGGGGGTGGTAAATAGATGACCACACCAAGTAAAATATTTTTCATCTTACACTTCTTGGCTTTCAAGTGAGGAATGTCATTTTGCCTTCTTGAATTTTCAAATTGCAAAATATAAGGCTCTTGAACTTCTTGAATTACGACATCGTCTTTTTCCCCCGGATTGGAGTCAACACCAACCATATTTTTCAGAACAATAGTTGACTCCAATTTATTTTTTTCTTTGGCATTCCCAATAAACTCATCTTCATGATTTACCCTTTTATCTTGTGCATTGGGGAGTTCATAATGATTTTCCCATGGAGGATTTTCTTCGTCTGTCATCAAACAAAGTTGGAGACTAGTTTTCAAGTATTCTTCTAAGGTTTTTTGATTTTCGTTACCCTCACCTGGCAGGCACTCCATCATGAGTTTGAACTCACCAATTTGGCCATGCTCACAATAAAAATCACTACTAAACAAGTTTTCATGGAAAAATGTCATTGTTATTTTCTAAAAATAAAATAAAACAAATAAAACAACTATACAGATATTAATGTGTAGCTTTATTTGTTTATGGATTAAAAAAAAAACAGATATTAATGTGTTTGGTTCAAAGCAAGTTAGCTTATTTCCTAAATTAGCCAAAATTCCGCCAATTGTTCCCTAGCAACGGCGCCAAAATTTGATACGCTCAAATTACACCTATTAATGGTATAATGCGGACGTTGTCAAATATAGTAACCCAACAAGGTTGGGGTCGAATCCCACAGAGAACAATATGTAGGCAATTTAAGCAGATTAGGAATTATCACTAACAATAGCTAGACCGAACGCATCAATGGTGGTTTTTGATAAGGTTTTGATAAAATACAAAAATATAAATTCTAATCTACAAAGCAAGTAAATTGATCAATAGCCACAAGTAAGGAATTAAAGAATCTATTTCTCAAGTAACGGTGGAATCTATTTCACGAATTATAAATAATAGCAAGTTTATGTTATTTAGCCTCAGATAATGACTCTTAATTAACTTCTCCCGAAGATCAACTCGATTACCCAATTGAAGATCCCTCAAGCAATTAGGAGCATTAAGAACACCCGAATATGGCAACAAGTGGTATCGCCTATGCCTAGGTCAATTTCCATTAGATGAGAGTTAACGCCCCAAATTCATGTTAATTATTCTATCCCAACCTCGTTCTTCCTCTTCCGAGTTTCAAACAAATTAAATGGGCGAGTCCTAGGGTTAGCTAATCCCTTGAGAAACGTTAAAGAATAAGAATAATTAAAACAACAAGAACTTACTTGATTAAAAATAATGTCGATGAATAAATAATCAAAACAAGAGTATCAATCTCAATTGTCACAAAAACAAAATTCATAAACAATGTTCAAATAAAAGAAAGAATATTTACGTAGGAACCCTAACCTCCAAACTTGAGTTTTATGCCAAAAATGTGTAAAAATTGTGACTTATGGAATATTTATAGGTGTAGGAAAAAATCCCAAACAAGATAACCAAGCCGTAGAAGGAGTTGGAAATAATTGGAATACGGATGCAGTGACCGCGTCAATCACGAACACCCCTCCTGCCTCTTCTTTTCTTTATTCTTTTTGCCAATTCTATTGGTTCTCCAATGTAACATTATATCATCATCATGCAATCGTTGCATTCTCCACTTTGTCTGCCACTTCCTGTTTCTTTATTTTTCTTTCTTTTATTTATTTATTTTCTTTTTCTCTTTTCTTTCGAGCTTTATTTAATTTTGCTCCAAATCTCTTCTTCACACCGCTTTATTCCTCCAATTTTTATTCATCCAATTTTTCTATTTTTCGCTTGTTTTCACCACTTAGGCTCTCGGGACCTCGTAATACCTGAACCATAATAAAAACACGTAAAATCACATAGACTTGCTTAAATTCAAGTAAAACTTATAGCCGAAAAGCATCGATTGTGGCGTAAAATCACGCCACATCAAAATGCGTAGTCGATATCCCCAGTTGTTGACCGAGTTAGGTACTTCCCCGTTTCATTCCTTTCTTCGCTCGAGGACGAGCGATGGCTTATTTGATATCTGATGTAACAACCCGTTTGGTCGTTATAGCCTTTTCGTCACTTTCGCCGCTTTTCGAGCTTGGTTAGCTCACTTTTGACTTGAGAGGACCGTTGACACACTTCCTGAGGTATCTAGATTTAACTCCGGTGCCTTTTTGTGAAATTTGATCTTAATGTGAAAAGGAGTTGACTCAAAGTTGACATTTAGGTAAACGGACCTTTTTCGAAAATTCATCGATTTGGAGAGGTTCGGATGGTCATTTAGAACTTGTGTGCACATCTGGATCGGTTCCCAATGCACTCGGATGCATTTTGAGACTTGGGTTAGGAATTTGAAATTGAGGTATCGGGGGTTGACTCGATTAACGAGACCTCCGTTGGGAATTCCGAGGCCACGAGTTCGTTCGCAGCATGTTTTTATGTGGGTCTGTGTATGTGATTTGTGAGCAGGTTGCCTTGGGAATTGGTCGGGATTTCAGTTGAGACATGGAAAATATTTGGGATTTCTGGTACCTGCTATCTACCAGGGCGGCACTAGTACCGTCCCAGCAGCGTCGCCATAGCGGTGGCATGGCCGCTGGGGAGTCCAAGCAATGTTTGTCCTGACCGTCTCGACGATCTGATTGGACGTCGTGGCTGTCCCGATGCCGCCGTAACGGTATCGAGCCTGTTATTTTCATGAAGTGTGTATTAAAAGCCCTTAGTCTATCATTTGTTACCATTTTGAAATTTAATCTCTTGGGAACTATTCTAGAGGATTCTTGGTGGTAAGTCCTTCTAATCTTCATACTAATTCATTATTCCTAATCATCTTTGAATCCCTTTTTCCTTGTTAGTTCATTAGTAATAGAAGATTAAAGAGGGTTTGATGGATATTCTACCAAGGCTTTTAAATGATGAAATTGATTGGGTTTATACTATATTATTTTATATCTAAGGTTGTTAATCATACATCTTTCATTATTAGTGTTGAATCCTTGAATCTATGAGTTAGGGTTTATACCCAAATTGAGGGTTTTGCTTGGATTTCGATTTTGGCTAAAACCTTGAATTAATTTAGAGAGTGGTTGATGGGTTTTGATCACAAAGTGTTTAATTAGATATTTTGCCCCCGAATGTTTTGTTTTGACCTTGTGGGCCCCGTTTCCCCAAATTCTAGGGTTGGTTTTTGACCTAAATGGAATGATAGCAATATAGGTATCGATCTTCATGATTTCTAATCTAGATTTCGAATATGCCTAGACTTTCTTGATCTTGAGGCTCAGCCGAAGGGCAAGGCTAAGGAATGATTGTTGGTGTATTGCTGTTCGGCCATCGAGGTAGGTTATGGCTTACCCTTGGTGAGACTTTGTGTAGCGAAGCATATATTTAGAAGATATTGTCGGAGACAGCATATAAACCTTTGGGTATGAAGTTGGGTTGAATATTGTCTTAGGTTGGGCCCTATTGTGTGATTGGGGCTAGCCACTCCGTTGTGTTGTGACTTGATTATTCTATTGTTGTTGGCTTGATTCCACGTGATGATAGTAGATATTGGGGACTGTTGTTACATCTTGATTGTGATATTGTAGTACCTTACTTGTTGATGTTGATACGAGGATAGTGTTCTATATGGCTTGTGTAGTATTCCATGATATTATTGGCGTACCCGTGTTTGGTACTTGTGATATTGATCAATTATTGATGTTGACACATACATTGCATGCATTCTCATCCTTCATGATATAATGTTGATACATTGTTGATACTTGATGAAACACTGTGATAAGCTAGGCTCGGTTTGGATGAGAGAGACATGAGAATCTGATATCCGATGTTTGTCTCGAAATCATGGATTGAGTGAGTTCATGGACTCAGCGAGTCCCCCGAGGTGGTGCTGATGAAAATCCTCCATGGGCAAAGATCCAGAGTCTCTTCTGTCTGTTAGGCAAAGATCCGGGACGAGTAGGACTTAGATTTCGCTAGTCACTTTGGGTTGTGCTACCGAGACGTGAAGGTTTCCGTGTGGAGTACATGTGTACACAGTATTGCATAGCATTGCATTTCCATTCATACATTATTGCATTGAATTGTATCATGGCTCATATTGTGATGATCTGGTGTGTTACTTGTGATGTTGGTTTCAGATTGGACATATTAAGACTTGGCACACTTGGGTTTAGATGATTCTATCTTGGCGATGACGTGTACTTAGTTCCGATTATGTTTGACTTATACTTGTTGATTTTTCTGCCTATATTGCTTTATTGTCTGAATTATGTTAGCTATACTTAGTCAGAGTATGATACCTACCAGTACTGTGGTTTTGTACTGACCTGCACTTGCGACATTCTTTTATGAGTGTAGAGTTCCAGGTTCGATTCTCTTCCATCTCCCGTGGCTGAAAGTCACTATCAAGACTACTTGAGTCTACAGGATGACCACGAGATGGCCGCTGCCTTGAAGACTCTCCTTATTTGTGTCTTACTTTTTCATTCTGAGACATATACAGATTTGATGTATTATTATATTTCCAGACTTGTATATTTCGAATTCTAGATGCTCTTGTATGGATTAGACCACCCTGGGTGTATTTGCCTTATTTTTGCACTTTTCTATATTAATTAGTGTCAGACTTACGTCATTTATTCTCTTTCGCTTAATTGATTTATTTATTTACGCCTTTATTATCATTGGGTTGAGGGTTTGTTTATCGAGGTGAGAAGGGTAAGGACCCGCACGGCTTAACCAAATTGGGTCGTGACAACATGACTCTATTTAAAGCGCCTGGTTGCTAAATTAACTAATGAAGAGGGAGTATGGGTAACAAGGAGGTCCAGTACGAGTACTCGTATTGGGTATCGGTGTCATGTTTTGGGAAGTTGTGTACTAATTGAATTGTTTACATTCCTTGTAAGAATGCAAAAGCATGTGGGTATAAGCTAATAGCTTAAATTGATTGATCTGATCGTGATGTGAGATATGAATCTCCTACTTGTTGTTTCTATGAAATATGTATGTCTTACTTGTTGATTTTGTGTTCTTGTCACTCCGAAATTCTCGTTCAAGTTTGAAAAAGAGGTAAGTTGAGCCTTTACTTTATCGCCTTGATGCTTATCTATGCATGTCATATTCATGCTTTCATATGGTATCTCATACATATTATACTTGAGGATACATATGTAGTGCCCAATGGGAAATGTTATTGGAATGAGTGATGCGGATGATAGATGAATTAGCTAAGTACAGGTAATAAGAGTCAAATTGGCTAAGTGTTGAGATTGAGAGCCTAAATGGCTCAGAACCCGATGGGAAATGGTTTTAGGTGGAGTATGGACCACGCGAGTCCTATATGAGTCACGTATTCCATATTACGTAGTGTGTGTATACCAGTGATAAATGGTATTTGCTTGCAATTGCATATCACATCATATTATTTCATTAATTCTTTACTGTTTGACTTACTTGGTGTGTTGGTTGAAATAGACTTATCTCACTTGATTGACTACTTCACTTCTAGTTAAATTGGGTGATCTTCTTATCTTTTTACTTGTTGGATTACAAATATGCATTTATGAACTAATAGCGGATGAGTGTGGGAGTAAGTATTCAAAAGACCAACCCTCGTCACCGTTTTAGTTTAGGATCGATCGACGATGCTGCTAAGTACATTCACTCTACACTTACTTAACCGTTTTGTGTGCAGAGTCTGTCCTAAGTACTACCGGAGCATAAGGCTTCACCGATCATTGAAGAGACCAACTTAAAGGATTCGAGGTGAGTTGTTGGCTGATCCGTGGCACCGAAGTATTCTTATTTACATCATTCTTGTCTTTTATTACATTCAAATAGTGTATTCAGATATTATTCGAGATATGTACATTTTTTATAGTAGTTCTTTTACTTGTGACACCAGGGTTTTGGGTTGTAGTACTTATTTTCGCTTATTTATGACTATGAGACTTACTTTATGACTTGAAATGGCTTATTTATTTATTTCCGCATAATATACTTATTTGAAATTGACTAAATCGGTTGGGGATGTTTCACCTATCGGGTAGGGGTATGTGCATTCCCGGCTTTAGAATTTGGGTCGTGAAAAATTGATATCAAAGTTTTAGGTTCACCATCTCACGAGTACAAGAATAATGTCTAGTGAAGTCTTTAGGATTGGTACAATGAGTTTCGTACGTATCTTCGAGAGGCTATAGTACATTTAGGAAAATAGTAATCCTTCATTCCATGCTGTGCTTACTTGTTTCCATTGGGATCTAAAGTTTCCTTGTTTCACTCTCTCACAAATAGTGAGGATATGATCGACTGCAATTGGAGACCAGGAGCCCGCACCTGTACCCGCTGCCAGGGCAGTTGCATGAGGAGAAGGAAGGGAAGTGGCAGGGGGAGAGGCAGGGGCAGAGCTCATGATACTTTACCATCCAAAGGTCGAGCACCGGAAACTGCTCAGGGCCATGATAGAGATGTGCCTACGGTAACTGAGAATATTCCGAAGGAGGACCCAATTTAGGCGGATGAGGTTGGACCCACCCAGGCACCACCTGAGTTCATTACTACTTCAATTCTTTAGGACGCTTTGGTGCGTATCTTAGGATTCTTCAAGGGTATGGCACATACAACCATACTACCGGTTACTCCGAATGGTTCTTAGATGAAAATAGGAGCTTAGTGTCACGACTCGACCGGAGGGCCATGATGGGCACCCGGTGCTAACCCACCCGGGCACCTCATATCTTACATTCACATTCACATCTAGGTGAACCACATGGCCTATTAAATATTATAAGCCTCAATAATGCAATTTTCGACGACTAAGATACTTTTCAAATCAACATCAATAACTATGCCCATATACATATACACTAGCCGACGAGGCTAACAAAATAATATCCCAAAATAAGAGCCGACAAGGCTACAAGACATCTAACCATACACAACTGTCTACGAGCCACTAAGAAGAGTATGTAACATCATATAGGCAGGACAGGACCCCGCCATGCCCATATGTATGTACACAAAAAAATAATAACAAAAGCTGTAGCTCCAGATGAAATGGAGCTCCTCTATACAGTCCCTAGACAAGAAATCTATGGATCAAGCCTATCTCCCTGTCCACCTGCGAGCATGACGCAGCGTCCACAAATAAAAGGACGTCAGTACAAGTAATGTACTGAGTTTGTAAAGCATAATCAACATCATAGTAGGAGCATAAGAAGTAGAAATAGTATAAGATAGAAGAATCAGGAGGTAATAGAGCCATTTGTACCTCTAGTGGCCATCATCATATTTACTTACTTGTCTCTCATAGGGACCTTCCATTTCTAATGCTTATACATACCTATCCCTACCAAGGCTCAGTGTTATCCGTACCCAACTGCAGTAGTGTGCACGCGATAGGTATCATGCCGGGCCATATAATCTCGGTGTTACATAATAGTCATACATACTTAGACACGTATACATAGGAGTCCATGAGTATCATCAACATCATTACCATCATCGTTTTCGTTACATCTATCCTTAAAGGATCAACTATCATATAAGGGAGGTAATAGAATTGTGAAAGTATTGAGGATCATGAGCTTTAGTAACTTTACAGATAGAGTCATTTGGAATACATTATGGACTCATGAGAGGGTTTATAGTAAAGGAACCATGCCTTAATGAAAGAAGGGTTAGCCTTACATACCTCTTTGTCTTCTTAACTACTTAACATTCACCGTCGAAGCTTGAACAATCTACATTTAGAAGGATTCATACCATGGTTAAGCCTTAATGATACTCTTAAATTCAAGCTAGAATAATTCATGATCTAAGGAAAATTGGGCAGCATTTCCCCTATTTCGTCAACTTCCACCATATTACAAAACAACTCCCAACAACCACAATAGCATCCATAGTATCATAATCAAGTAATCACATTCCATTAAGCCTTCAAAATTCATTCTCACGCTCAACTTATACTAATAACTTCACACCCATTCTTACCACATTTTCATACAATACTTCCTCATCACCATTAGTACCTTCCATAAAAAGATTATATCCATATTATACTAAGAATCATGACTCAAGTTAGCTTACTACTCAAAAACATCATAGAAGTTACATTGAGCCCTCATGTTCTACTTTCTTCTTCCACCCAAGTTGTTCAACAATCAAAAATTCATGATAACATGAAATAAGCATGAAAACTAAAATTTTATCTGCTGGGAATGAGCTTTGGAGTAGCTATCAACTTAGGTGAAAACCCTAGCTTCAATACACAAGAATCTCTTGTAGTCTACTAAACTTAGCAAGACTTCTAACACATGGGTACCTTGATTTTTGCCTCTTGATCTTTGTTTTCTCTTGGGTTGGAGTGGAATATGCTTGGAGAAGGGTTTGGAGTTCTTAAGACTTATGGAAATATGAAAATGAAATAAAAGAACAAGGACCATCTATTTAAAAAAAAAAATGTCTGATGGACTTATATGGTCCGTATAATATTATGCGGTCCGTATAAGTGGACCGTATAACACCACAATGGAAAAGTCCCTTTCTGTAACGGTCAAGTTATACGGACCCCCTTATACGGACTGTATAAAGTTATATGGACCGTATAAGTGGTCGTATAACACCACCAAGAAAATGACCCTTTCTGTGAAGGTCATGTTATATGGACCCTCCTTATACAGACCGTATAAAGTTATACGGACCTTATAAGTGGTCGTATAACTCCCAGGTGCCCGAAACTTTCTCGCGTTGATTCATTTGACTTACAATCCTCGTGGAACCTTCTTGACACTTACATAATACTTCATTAACCATACAATAGGCCTTATAGCAGCCCCTCAAGATATTCTAAATAAACATTAGCTCAATTATAGCGAAAACCTTTCCAAACACGACTTACATTTCACTTCCTTCGACAAACTAAATTTCACATATTCATACAACTTCAAAATCTTATGGTACGCATTTCAAGCTATAAAATACTCTCCTTAATCTCGTAAGAACTTCATGTTCATCTTAAGCTCGCATTGGTCTACTTTCAAGGAAACAAATTTGAAATTTCCGAGGTGTAACATTCTTCCCCCCTTTGGAACATTCGTCCTCGAATGTTTGGTTCTTGGGGATTCTATAAAAAAATTGCCAGAGTTTCCCCTATAATATGACACTACCATCCTGCAATAGCAACCCACAATACATCGCCTCACAGGGCTAGAATAACAACATCAATAACCATGGCCACAAACGACCAGGAAAGCGTCAAGGAAAGCACTACATACCTGTGGATAATGGCGTCTCTGCATGAGTCTCTTCTGAAGGTGAAAACAAATGCAGGTACCTGAACTTCATGTCTTCTTCGTCTTCCCAAGTCATTTCCTCTCTATTATTATTCTTCTATAAACTTTAACTGTAGCTACCTCTTTGGTTCTAAGCGTTCGTACTTGCCTATCTAAAATGGCAATGGGGATTTCTTCATAAGACAATTATTTGGTAACTTGGACATCATCTATTGGTACAATTCTAGAAGGATCTGCAATGCACTTATGAAGCATTGATACATGGAAAACTGGGTGAACTGACTCAAAGTCAGGAGGTAGATCTAATTCGTAAGCCACCTGGCCTACCTTGCATATAATCTCATAAGGTCCAATGTACCGAGGGCTAAGCTTGCCCTTCTTGCCAAATCTCATGACGCCCTTCATTGGCGACACCTTCAAAAATACCCAATCTTTCACTTGGAACTCTAAGTCTCTTTGACGATTATCTGCATAGGTCTTCTAACGACTCTAAGTTGTTAATAATCGGTCCTGTATAAGCTTGACTTTCTCTATAGCTTGCTGGACCAAGTCTGGCCCTATCAATTTGGTCTCTCCTACTTCTAACCACCCAATTGAAGATCTACACTTTCGCCCATATATAGCCTCATACGGGGCCATTTGGATGCTAGAATGATAACTATTGTTATAAGAAAATTCAATAAGTGGTAAGTCATCATCCCAACTACCTCCAAAATCCAATACACATGCCCGTAGAATATCATCAAGAGTCTGAATGGTACGTTCAGCTTGTCCATCCGTTTACGGGTGAAATGTCGTGCTAAAATTCACCTGAGTCCCCAAACCTTCTTGGAAGAATTTCCAAAAATTGTCTGTAAACTGAGTCCTTCTATCAGAGATAATAGATACTGGAACACCGTGAAGTCGCACTATCTCATTAACATAAAGCTTCGCATAGTCTTCTGCTACATATGTAGTTCTGACCGGTAATAAATGAGCTCACTTCGTGAGTCTATCCACAATCACCCATATAGAATCATACTTACGTCGGGAATGGGGTAAGCCTATAATAAAGTCCATGTGAATTAATTCCCATTTCCAAGTTGGAATTTCCATAGCTTGCAACAATCCACCCGGCTTTTGGTGCTCAATTTTTACTTGCTGATGAATAGGACATTAGGGTACGAATTCCGCTATATTTTTCTTCATTCCATCCCACCAATATATAGATTTAAGATCATGATACATCTTCATTGCTCCTGGGTGAACAGAATAACGGGAACCATGGACTTCTTTTAAAATCTGCTGACGTAACCCTGTAACATCGGGAACACACAACTTGCCTAGACATCGGAGAACTCCATCTCCAGAAATCTTAAGTGATGACTTCTCCTTCTAAGGGAGTGTATTTCTGTAATGAACTAGCATGGGATCTTCGTATTGACACTCTTTCACCTCAACAACTAGCGACGAGACCGCTGCATTTTGGATGGTAGCTCCCATACTGCCTAAGTCCACTACTCGACCTCCTAGGCTAGCTAACTGCTAGAGCTCACGAGCTATCTATCTTTTCTATGGCTGAACATCGCATAAACTTCCCATGGATATACGGCTAAAAGCATCAGCCACAACATTTGCTTTCCCGGGATGATACAGGATGTCAACATGATAATCCTTCAACAACTCCAACTATCGCCGTTGCCGTAAATTCAATTCCTTCTGCTCAAAAATATACTGGAGGCTCTTATGATCTGTATAAATATTGATGTGGATGCCATACAAATAATGTCTCCACATCTTCAATGCATGAATCACTGCAGCCAATTCAAGATCATGGGTCAGATAATTTTTCTCATGTTTCCGTAGCTGCCTTAAAGCGTACACAATCACCTTACCATGCTGCATCATCATACTGCCTAGCCCAACGCCCGAAGCATCACAATAGACAGCATAACCTTCTGATCCTTCTGGAAGTGTCAGGACTGGGGCAAAAGTTAATCTATCCTTTAGCTCTTGGAAACTACGTTCACAAGCATCTGTCCATTGAAACTTAGCTGATTTCTGGGTCAGCTTCGTGAGTGGTGTAGAAATAGAAGAAAAGCCTTCCACAAACCTCCTGTAATAACCTGCTAAGCCCAAAAAATAACGAAATTCCGTAGGGGTTGTGGGCCTTGGTCGAGTCTTCACGGCCTCAATCTTTTGGGTATCTACCCGAATACCATCGGCTGAAATAATATTCCCCAAAAAGGTCACCAAAATTCACACTTAGAAAATTTGGCAAATAACTCTTGAGTTTGAAGAACTCTAAGAACGGTACGCAAATGATTCGCATGTTCTGCCTCTGACCTAGAATAAACCAGGATAACGCCGATGAACACAATCACAAATAAATCTAAGAAGGGCCTGAACACATTGTTCATCAAATACATAAATATTGTCGGTGCATTAGTTAGCCCAAATGACATTACCCAGAACTCGAAATGGCCGTATCTGTTTCTGAAGGTTGTCTTAGGAATATCTTTCTCCCTAACTCGCACTTGATGATACCCGAATCTCAAATCTATCATTGAAAACCATTTGGCGCCTTGTAATTGATCAAATAAGTCATCAATCCTTGGGAGCGGATATTTATTCTTAATCGTCACTTTATTCTGTTGTTGATAGTCAATGCACATTCGTAAGGAGCCATCTTTATTTCGGACAAACAACACGGGTGCTCCCCACAGGGAAATACTAGGCCTAATAAAACCTTTCTCAAGCAAGTCCTTCAATTGCTCCTTCAACTCTTTCAACTCTGCGGGAGCCATCCTATAGGGAGGAATAGATATGGGCTTGGTATCCGGTAGCACATCAATAGCGAAATCAATCTCCCGCTCTGGAGGGAGGCCTGGAAGCTCTTCCGGGAATACAACCGGAAACTCATTCACCACAAGGACAGACTGAAGAGTTGGCGGTTCAGCTTCTACATCTTGAACCCGAACTAGATGGTAAATACAACCTTTTGTGATCATTTTCCTTGCCTAAAGATAGGAAATAAACCTACCTTTCGGGGATGCAGTATTTCCTTTCAATTCTAAAACTGGTTCTCCCGGAAACTGGAAGCGAACCATTTTCATTCTACAATCAACATTGGCATAGCAAGAAGCCAACCAATCCATGCCCATGATAACATCAAAGTTCACCATTTTTTAACTCATGTAAATAAACCATAGTACGATGGTCACAAATCACAACTACATAATTCCTATATACACGGCAAGCTATTACCAGCTCACCAACGGGTGTAGATACCTCACAAGGTTTGATCGACTCCGGTTTGACCCCAAACCGACCCGCAATATATAGAGTAATGTATGACTATGTAGAGCTAGGATCTATCAAAGTATATACATCATGAGAAAATACCAATAATATACCTGTGACGACATCGCGGGAAGACTCAAGATCCTGGCGTCCCGCTAAAGCATAAATACGATGTTGAGGACCACTAGAGCTGGGAGCTCTCCCTCTACCTCTACCATGACTGACTAGCGTCTGTGACCCTAGCCCCATAGAGCGTATAGATGATGAAGACCCAGCTAACGATCCTGAAGCCTGGACTCTACCCCTCCCACCAATCGAGGGGCAATTACGCATGATATGGCTTGGCCGACCGCATGCATAGCAAACCTCTGAACCTAGTCGATACTGGCCAGAATGTAACTTCCCGCACTAGGAACATCATGGCACGGGTGGCCTTTCCTGACCCGAATCACCTCTGAACTGAGAACCTGAAGCCCTGAAACTCTGACTCAGCCCGGAATAAGTAGATCTATCAAATCTCTATCCTGTACACCGTAGAGCCGCACTAGTCATAGAATGGCCTGAATGCCTAGAAAACTGCTACCTTTGCCCGCCTCTAAACTAACTCGTCGGACCCGAAGATCTAGCCCTCTTTCTATACCCTCTGTCATGTTCACGCTCACTTCTTTGTTGTTGTTGGCTTTTCTCCAAATTCTGGGCATGGGCTTGAATGCGTGAAATATCCATGTTATCCTGAAGGGACGCCGTCAAGCACCTATCCATCAAATGTGTCCCTAGGCCTCTTACAAATCGGTGTACTCAATCACCTATATCTGTTATCATGGCTTGAGCATACCTAGCCAAAGAATTAAAGCGGAGACTATACTCTAAGGCACTCATACTTCCATGCCTAAGATTCAAGAACTTATCAGCTCTAGCCGGCCAAACTTCTGGGGCAAGTAATGTCGGAGGAAGGCATCCACAAATTCTTGCCATACCATGGGAGGTGCATTGACTCCCCGTGAAGCCATCCAAACCGTGTACCAATGAAATGCAACATCCCGCAATCTATAGGACGCTAACTCTACCGATTCAACGTCTGAAGCATGCATTAACTGAAGTGTCCTCAACATCCCATCAATAAAGTTCTGAGGGTCCTCATTCGGCTATGACCCGAAGAATTCCAGAGGGTTCAAGCTAATAAAATCACGGGCCCTTGCACTAACAGCCCTATCACCTTGCCCTGTACCTTGCCACTGAGTCTGAGCGGCAACCAACTAAGTAAGTAAATGAATGACCTCTTTCACATCTTGGCCTGAAGCATCTGGTGGAAGAGCTGGGGATGCTGGAGCTGGGGCTGAGGCTCCCTCATGCTCTTCAGAAATAGGCATTGAGTGGGAGGACTGAGGTTGAGCCACATTATGGGACTCACTTTCCTCTATATTCGTTGGCGGTACTCTTTCAGACCGCTTTTCTGCCACTGTCTTGCCCTTTTGGGCTGCCATAGCTTTTCTCTTTACAGGCATTTCTGAAATACATAATACACGGTTAAGGAAAGAGAAATCCTTATATCATGGCTCTATCGCACGATCTTATGAAGAAAGTAGGTCATTCATTCCTAAAATGCCCGCCTCTTGTATATAAGTGTGTCGCGTAACACACCCATAAATAAGACTCTACTGGACACGGCTAGTAGACACACCCTAAGACAGAACTACTCTGATACCACTTTAGTCACGACCCGATCGGAGGGCCATGATAGGCACCCGGTGCTAACCCACCCAGGCACCTCTTATCGTACATTCACATTCATATCTAGGTGAGCCACATGGCCTATTAACAATTATAAGCCTCAATAATGCCATTTTTGACTGCTAAGATACTTTTCATATCAACATCAACAACTATGACCATATACATATACACTAGCCGACGAGGCCAACAAAATAATATCCCAAACTATGAGCAGACAAGGCTACAAGACATCTAACTATACACAACTATCTACGAGCCTCTAAGAAGAGTATGTAACATTATATAGGCGGGACAGGAGCCCGGCATGCCCATATGTATGTACACAAAAAAATAATACCAAAAGTTGTAGCTCCGGATGAAATGGAGCTCCTCTATGCAGTCCCTGGACAAGAAATCTATGGATCAAGCCTGTCTCCCTGTCCACCTGCGGGCATGACGCAGCGTCTATAAACAAAAGGATGTCAGTACGAATAATGTATTGAGTATGTAAAGCATAATCAGCATCATATTAGGAGCATAAGAAGTAGCATAAGAAATAGTATAAGATAGAAGAATCAGGAGGTAATAGAGCCATTTGTACCTCTAGTGGCCATCGTCATATTTACTTACTTGTCTCTCATAAGGACCTTCCATTTCTAATGCTTACTCATGTGTGTGTGTGTGTGTGCGAGGTATTACATAATAGTCATACATACTTAGACACGTATACATAGGAGTCCATGAGTATCATCAACCTCATTACCATCATCGTTTTCGCTACATCTATCCTTAGAGGACCAACTATCATATAAGGGAGGTAATAGAATCGTGAAAGTATCGAGGATCATGAGCTTTAGTAACTTTAGAGATAGAGTCATTTGGAAGACATTATGGACTCATGAGAGGGTACATAGCAAAGGAACCATGCCTTAATGAAAGAAGGGTTAGCCTTACATACCTCTTTGTTACACCTCAGAAAATTTCCCGTTGGTACGCAAGTAAATGAACTAATGATGTGTGCGAGGAGTGCGAGTGTATAATGTTTCATGGGAAATGTATGTAAAGGGATGTGGATGATTAGAATGAAAAGTCGAGAAATGAGAAAAAATTGAAAGTTGGCAAAACTGCCCAGTGGTCGTATAGTTCAAAATACGGACCGTAAAGTGCAATACGGTCCGTAAACTTGACATCGTAAACTGGCATGTCCAACTTCAACTTTCTGCCAGCTGAGGAAATGGCTAAATATGACCTGGTGGACGGATCGTAAAGTGATTTACGGCCCGTAAACCATGGTCGTAAATCACCATGCATGCAGGCCAAAGTTTCTGGTTCTGCTTAAGCTTAAAAATGACCACGAGGGACGGTCCATAAACTGAAATACGGACCGTAAACCTCCATGGATGACCACTGTTCACCCAGCACAGATTTTCCAATTCATTAAATATGAGGATCAAGACTTATTTTATTTCATTACAACATTACACCACTTCTCTCTAGAACTTCTCTCTACATTTATTATATGAGTTTTCAAGGATTATAAGTCATCCATAACATTAAGACAAGTGAATCAAGGATAAGGGAATCATCAAGGATCATCCAAGTCAAGAAATCCAAATGGAGAAAAACTAGGGTTTTGCTCAAAGAAGAGTATTATCAACCAAAGCTTGTTCCTACAACTTCTAAGGTAAGATTCATGATTTTTACAAGATGTTTAAGGTATTGGAGAATTAAAATACATGGATTGTAGAAAATGTAGTCAACTAGGTCATGAATGATAAATAGTGACATTTTGAGAAATAGTTTGAATTGAGTTATGAATGTTGTTGTGTTGTGATATGAATGTGTTATAAATGGTATTAAGATCATGAACTAAACACTTTAGACTAATGGACGAAGATGGGTGTTATAATCATGAATGTGGGTGAATTAGAGGCAAATTGAGGAATTCTAGATAATGTGGATAATGTAAAAGACTAATGGCCATTGTTATGATATTAATGAAGGTATAAACGCTAGCATTGGAAGGGAACGTGCAAGCGTAGAATAGTTCGACAGAAAGGTATGTAAGGCTAACCCTTCTTTCATAAGGCATGGTTCTTGGCCAAATTCCTAAATTCCTCTATATGAGTATGTTGTCTCCATATGGTTGACATTCCGAGCTCATAAGCTCACGACCCTCGATATGTACTATGATTATACTATGTTCCTCGCTTGACGAGTAAGTCCATAATGTAGATGTAACGATAGTGATGAGGATAGAAATGATGATGAGAGTAAAATGAGATTAAAGATGCTTACGAGCTATGATATATGTATATGTGCCTATGAAGGGCTATAATGATACCCCGAGCTTATAACGCCGGGTAGGATATATGTATATGATTATGTATAAAGTATGTATACGATTACGTAACACGCGCACACCTCTGCAGATGGTACGGATAACCCTGAAGCCTTGGTAGGGCCAGGTAGAAATAACATTGAGCCTTGGTTGGCCAAGTACGTATGAAACACCGAGCCTTATGGTCGGGTACGCTATGTATGTATATAAGTGTATAGCTATGTATATCATATGAATATGAATGTGAAAAGACTATGTATATGAATGCGAATAGGGGCATGTATACGAATATGAGCACAAGTATGGTACGAGTATTACTATGGGATACGAACGACGATGTATGCAAGTAAGCGATATGATGATGATGATATTACTGTCTCCCCTCCTATGCTATCTTCGTATGATATCTATTATGCTTCTATATTGATGTTGATCATGCTTTACATACTCAGTACATTCTTCGTACTGACGTCCTTTTGTTTGTGGACGCTGCGTCATGCCCGCAGGTGCACAGGGAGACAGACTTGATCCATAGCTGCTTATTCAGAGATTGCATAGCAGAGCTCCATTTCTTTCGGAGCCGTAGCTTTTGGGTACTTATTCTTTTGCGTATATAAAATTATGGGAATAGCGGGATCCTGTCCCGCTCATACGATATGTCATACTCTTAGAGGCTCGTAGACATGTGTGTGTGTGGGTAGATGTGTTTGGCCTTGTCGGCCTATGTTTTGTATATCATTTTGTCGGCCACGTTGGCCCATGTATATTGATGTGGCATAAATGCCTATGATGATATAAATGTGCGGTTGTCCATATGGGACTAGTTGACGAATGAATGGAGATGCATGTATAATTATGTGGATCACCTAGATGTAAGTATAAGAGTAAGCTAAGAGGGTGCTCGGGTGGGTTAGCACCGGGTGCTCGTCGCGGCCCCGAGTCGGGTCGTGACACTCTTTGTCTTCTTAACTACTTAACGTCCACCGTCGAAGCTTGAACAATCTACATTTAGAAGGATTCATACCATGGTTAAGCCTTAATGATACTCTTAAATTCAAGCTAGAATAATTCATGATCTAAGGAAAATTGGGCAGCATTTCCCCTATTTCGTCAACTTCCACCATATTACAAAACAACTCCCAACAACCACAATAACATCCACAATATCATAATCAAGTAATCGTATTCCATTAAGCCTTCAAAATTCATTCTCGTGCTCAACTTATACTAATAACTTCACGCCCATTCTTAGCACATTTTCATACAATACTTCCTCATCACCATTACTACCTTCCATAACAAGATAATATCCATATTATACTAAGAATCGTGACTCAAGTTATCTTACTACTCAAAAACATCATAGAAGTTACATTTAGCCCTCATTTTCTACTTTTTTCTTCTACCCAAGTTGTTCAACAACCAAGCATTCATGATAACATGAAATAAGCATAAAAACTAACCTTTTATCTCATGGGAATGGGCTTTGGAGCAGCTATCAACTTAGGTGTAAACCCTAGCTTTAATACCCAAGAATCTCTTATAGTCTACTAACCCTAGCAAGACTTCTAACACATGGGTACCTTGATGTTTGCCTCTTGATCTTTGTTTTCTCTTGGGTTGGAGTGGAATATGCTTGGAGAAGGGTTTGGAGCTCTCAAGACTTGTGCAAATATGAAAATGAAATAAAAGAACAAGAGCCATCTATTTATACAAAAAAAAAAAGAATTCTGTCCGATGGACTTATACGGACCACTTATACGGTTCGTATAACACCACTATTGAAAAGTCCCTTTCTGTAATGGTCAAGTTATACGGACCCCCTTATACGGACCGTATAGAGTTATACGAACCGTATAAGTGGTCGTATAACACCACCAAGAAAATGACCCTCTCTGTGAAGGTCATGTTATACGGACCCTCCTAATACGGACCGTATAAAGTTATATGGATCGTATAAGTGGTCGTATAACTCTCAGTTGCCTAAAACTTTCTCGCGTTGATTCGTTTGATTTCAAATCCTCGTGTAACCTTCTTGACACTTACATAATACTTCATTAACCATACAACATGCCCTATAGCAGCCCTTAAGATATTCTAAATAAACATTAGCTCAATTATAGCGAAAACCTTTCCGAACACGACTTACATTTCACTTCCTTCGACAAACTAAATTTCACATATTCATACAACTTCAAAATCTTATGGTACGCACTTCAAGCTATCTAATACTCTCCTTAATCTCGTAGGAACTTCATGTTCATCTTAAGCTCGCATTGGTCTACTTTCAAGGCAACAAATTCGGAATTTTTGAGGTGTAACACTTAGTCTCTCGATATTATGGTTATTGCAGGGTTTCGAACTACAGAGGTAAAAGCAGTTGCAGTTATGGCTCCTAAGTTTACGATTTTTCCATTTTCATGTATTGTTCCATGGCAGGTTGCTCAGCCTACTATGACCTTAGATAAGCAAAAGAGGTATGATTGGTTTGAGAAAATGAAGCAACCATATATGATGGACATCCCGATGATAATGCTTATGAGTTCTAGGTAATTTTCCATGGGAGGTTACACAACCTGGGGTTGGTTGAGTGCAACGGAGTTGATTTCACTATCTTTCAGATGATCGAACCCACCAAGAAACGGTGGAGGATTGTTGTTGAGAGTAGGCCAGCTAGGTCACCCCCTCTTACTTGGGCTGAGTTAGTAAAGTGTTTCTGGAGAAGTTTATCCCCCGTAGTGTGAGGGAGGACATGAGAGATCAGTTCGATAAGCAGGGATAGGATGGTATATCCGTTATTGAGTATGAGATGAGATTCCATACGTTGCCTGGTCACGCATTAATGATTATGTCTGATGAGGCTAAGACGATATGGAGATTTGTTAGAGGGCTAGCTTATCCTCTTCTATTTATAGCGGCCCAGGTAGCATGTAACACCCCGTACTTATAAACTAGGATATATTCATGATTCTAGACTTAGAAAACCAAATAAAGAATATGGGAATTGTAAATTTCTCTTCAGTTGTTAGATGGGGATTTACGCCTCAGAATACGGACTGTATTTCAGTATACGGCCCATATTTCAAATCGTAATTTGGCATCTAAATCATTGTGCATTCTGGAATTTAGCTTGGGAAATATATATTGTTAAATACGGACCGTATTTTGAATTACGGCCCGTATTTGATGGTCGTATTGGGGAAGGAGGTGCTACAGTGCTTCTATCCTGTTGAACATGCTTAATTACGGTCCAGGTTTACGGACCGTATTTTGGTCTGTATTTCCCATTTCACACCAGAAACTATAAATACTTGGTTTTAGTTCTAATTTTTATTTTTACAAGTCCCTGAACCCTAGAACAAAGGTATTCTTCTCCCAACAATCCAAAACATCAAGGTAAGTCAATCCAAGCCCTTCCAAATCAATTCTAACATGTGTTCTCATAATCTAACAATGAAATCATTGTTCTTAACATAGGGTTTTAAAGAAAACCCATTTAAAAAACTCAAGACTTAAACCTTGGAATTCTTCGTCCAAACATCAGATTTTTATTTCAAGCTTGGAGCATTACCAGGTATGTAGGGTTACTATCCACATGTGGGAACATCATTGTTCTTCCCCATGCTTCTTCTTTCATAAAGTAAGAAGCTTTGTGAAAACTAGGGTTTTTAACCATGTTCGTGATAACCCTAGGTCCATGTCCCATGTTATATTATGTATTAAATTGTTATAAATTCTTCATTTTGTTCTTGATACATCATTATAATAATTGAGAATCTGTCTGTAATCCATGAAAACCCATACCTTGCATTCCATGGGTTCTCACATGCAAGTTTATGAACTATTATGATAATTTCAATAAAAGCTATATATATGTTTTATAAGTTCATGCAAGAATAATACGAATGATATCCATGTACATGCAAGTTATGATTCATGAAAAGCCATGGGCAGCAAGTGCCCCTTATTTTCCATGTTCATATTTTTGGGAGTTGCATTAATTACTGAGAAGGCTTCAAAGCAGCCTGCAACTACGTAGCCACCGTAGGATGAGGATCGCTCCACCCATGCATAGAAAGATCTCTCAAAATGAGTGGATCCTTTCATAATATTATGAAATCTCATGTCCCTGGCAAGGTATGAGTGTTCTGCTGGGAGGACGCAAGTACCAGACTATGTTGTCGATTATATTTATTGCTCTCCCTACTCACAATACTTTACAAATGTTATATATGTATATGTACCCATTTTCATGATCATGTTTCAATTCAGTCTCTATTATGTTATTTTCATGTCTCATGTTATTTCATTCAGTTGCTTTACATACCAGTATATTCAATGTGGTAACGTCCCCTTTTATTACCAGGGGGCCTGTATTTCATGATGCAGGTACGGATTTAAAGGATGCCACATCTGCTCAGGAGGATTCGCTCGTATTAGCTTATTAGTGAGCCCTTTCTCATTCGAGGTTTAAGTCAGTTATCTTTATTTTATTAGTTATGCATTTAAAGGTATGTTGGGGGCCTTGTCCCAGGAAGTACGTTTTCCAGTCAAGACTCATGGCTAGAGGTTTCATAGACTAGTTAGTTAAGTTATGTTAGACATGCAAGGTGTTTAGCCATCTCTGGCTCAACTCATGTTATTTCCGTTTTCATGTTATAACGAGTATTTTATCAATTTTTATGACTTCATGTGTGTTCATAAAAGCCTATCTTGTTCTCACATTATATTTCCGCTCATCTTATGCCTCATGATGATTCAGCAAGCCATGTGATTTGCTCGGTCACATGTAATAAGGCATCTAGTGTCGTGTTTCGCCCAGGCCATGGCTCGGGGCATGACAAAGCTTCGTATCAGAGCAAGATTCAAGTGTTTTATGGAGCCTATGAAATCGTGTCCAGTGGGGTCACTTTTATATGTGTGAGGACCCCATGCATATAAACAGTTAACCACCAAGACATTTAGGATTGTCTCACTTCTTTCATACTTTAGATCATGCAGTACTCTTAGGATGCCTTCAAATTCGTGCGTGTGCGTATTTTCAGAATCATGTCTGCAAAGAGGAAGACTTCTAACAGCCAAAAAATAGCTGCTAATGCTGCAAGGACTGAGGCTATCCGAGCCACTTCAGATCAGGCACCTCAGCCAGAGACTACGCTACCAATGACTACTACTCCAACAGAGACTCCAGTTCCTCCACCTTGAACTAATGATATTGATGTTAGAAGCGCTATTGACATTTTCACTGAGTTGGTACCAGCTCAGGCCCAGTGTCGGGAATCTGGGTGAAGTTCAGGGAATAATGGAGAGTCTTCTAAGATTAGGGACTTTCTCAGGATGAATCTCCCAGTCTTCACGGGGACAAAGAAAGACGAGGACCCTCAGGACTACATTGATGATCTTTAGAAAATCTTCAGGATTATGACAGTTACAAAAACTGAAGCAGCTACTTTTGGAGCTCATCAGCTGCAGAGCATTGCTAACACTTAGTACGAATCTTGGGAATTATCCGGAGGTGAGGATGCACCTGATGCAACATGGAATGAATTTGCAAGCGCATTCCTAGACCACTTCATGCCAATAGAAGTCAGAGAAGCTAAGGTTGAGCAATTTCTGAAGCTTAAGCAGAATGGCAGGCCAGTTCAGGACTACTATTTGGAATTTGTTAGTTTGGCTAACCATGCTCCACTTATGATACCGGACAAGGTGGAATGAGTGAGAAGGTTTATTAGTGGTCTGGATCCCCATTTGTACGATGAGGCCAATATTCCTGCACATAACGGGGGGATGACTATCTCTAAGATGGTTGCTTTCGTACAGGGGAATGAGACATGGCTAAAGAAGGAGGAAGCCTTGCAGAAAGAGAAAGACAAGGAGTTCAACAAGAGGGTCAAGTCTACCGAACAGTTCAGTGGTAATGTGAATAGGAAATTCTTTAAGAACAGGTCAGCAGGACCTGCTCCATTCACAGTAAGTACCCCAGTCCCTAAGTTTCGAAATGACAAGAAGAAGAACTTCAGACTATCGAGTTCTTATTCTTAGGCTAGGTGGGTCAGTCAGCCTATACTATTCCAGCTTGCAGTAAATATAGCAAGAGACACTTAAGTGAGTGTTGTATGGGTATAGATGCGTGATATGGTTGCGGCCAGAAGGGCCACATTCAGAGAGATTATCCATCAGCTAGACAGGGTACCGAAGGTTACGTGGTACAGTCCCTGAATTCAGTAGTCCCTCGTAATAATCAAGCCCAGCAGGGGCATAATGCAGCTAAGTCTGGAAATGCAGGCGGAGGATGAAACCATTTATATGCGTTGATAGGTCGTCAGGATATAGAAGCTCATGCAAATATTGTCACATGTACACTAACTGTTTTCACTTTTGACGTATATGCCCGTATTGACCTAGGATCGACCTTATCTGATGTAACCTCATTTGTTGCTAAGAAGTTTGGAATTGAACAAGAAAAATTGCATGAACCTTTTGAGGTGCCCACCTCTGTGGAAGAGTCACTCATAGCTAGGCGTATTTATAGGGATTGTCCAGTTCTAGTTTATCACCACAGGACCATAGCTGACTAAGAAGAATTAGAAATGGTAGACTTTGATGTGATCATGGGTATGGACTGTTTAGCTTCATGTTATGCCACGGTATGTTATAGAACCAAAGTTGTAAGATTCGAGTTCCCTAATGAGCCAGTCATAGAATGGGAGGGTAATTCAGTAGTACACAGGAGTAGATTTATTTCTTACCTAAGAGCCAGTTGTAAATGAGTTTCTAGAGGTCTTTCCTGAAGATCTTCCAGGAGTCCCTCCTGACAGGAAGATTGACTTCGGAATTGATCTACTTCCCGGCACTAAGCCGATATCTATTCTGCCATAAAGAATGGCTCCAGCAGAGTTAAAAGAGTTAAAAGCCTAGTTGAAAGATCTTCTTGATAAGTGGTTTATTAGGCCTAGTGTTTCATCTTGGGGTGCGCCAGTTTTGTTTGTCCGAAAGAAGGATGGTTCCTCACGCATGTGTATTGACTACCGCCAGTTGAACAAAGTCACCATTAAGAAGAGGTACCCTCTTCCCATAATAGATGACTTATTTTTACCAACTTCAGGGTGCCCAATGTTATTCCAAGATTGACCTCAGATCAGGCTACCATCAGTTAAAGGTTAAGGAAGTTGATATTCCGAATAAAGCTTTCAGAACCCGTTACGGACATTTTGAATTTCTTGTTATGTCATTTGGGTTGACAAATGCGCCAGCTACTTTCATGGATCTTATGAACAGGTTCTTCAAGCCTTACTCGATTTATTCATCATTGTCTTCATTGATGATATTTTGGTGTATTCCCGTAGTGAGGCTGATCATGCAGAACATCTCAGAATAGTGTTATAGACTCTTAAAGATCGTGAACTTTTTGCAAAATTCTCAAAGCGTGAGTTTGGCTAAACTCAGTGGCGTTCTTAGGCCATGTGATCTCAGGTGAAGGTATTAAAGTTGATTCTCAGAAGATTGATGCCGTAAGGAGTTGGCCCAGACCTACCACAGTTTCTGATATAAGAAGTTTCTTGGGTCTGTCAGGCTATTATAGACATTTCTTAGAAGGATTTTCCTCTATTTCTGCTCCGTTAACTAAGTTGACTCAGAAAAAGGTTAAGTTTCAATGGTCAGATGCTTGTGAGCGAAGCTTTGAAGAGTTGAAGAAGAGATTAACTCTTGCTCCAGTTTTGACGCTACCAGAAGGAATCGAAAGGTTCGTGGTTTATTGTGATGCTTCAGGAGTTGGTCTCGGATGCGTCTTAATGCAGCATGGTAGGGTTGTCTCTTATGCATCTTATCATCTTAAGACTCATGAAAAGAGTTATTCGACTCATGACTTAGAGTTGGAAGCTGTGGTTTTTACACATAAGATAAGGCGTCATTATTTGTATGGAGTGCATGTTGATATTTTCACAGATCATAAAAGCCTGCAGTATATCTTCAAGCAAAGGGAGCTGAATCTTAGGCAGAGGAGACGGCTCAAATTGCTTAAGGATTATGATGTGGATATTCTCTATCATCCAGGGAAAGCAAATGTTGTAGCCGATACTCTTAGTCGGCATTCCATGGGGATTTTAGCCCACGTTAATGCAGATAAGAGAGTTATGACCAAGGAAGTTCACAGTTTGGCCAGTCTTGGAGTTTGACTTTTGGACTCCGTGGATGGCGCGTGGTTGTTCAGAATAGAGCTATTTCCTCCTTAGTGGTTGAAGTCAAAGAGAAACAATTTAGTGATCCCTACTTGTTGTAGTTGAGATAGGGGATTTACAAGCATAAGACGACGGCTTTTGAACAAGGGGGAGATGATGGTACCTTGAGGTACCGAGGCAGATTATGTGTTCCAGATGTAGATGGGCTCAGAGAGCGAATCATGTCAGAAGCTCACAACTCCAGGTATTCCATTCACCCAGGTTCCACTAAGATGTACCATGATCTTAAGAAGATTTATTGGTGGAATGATATGAAAAAGAATGTAGCAAATTTTGTGGCTAAGTGTTTGAATTGTCAGCAAGTGAAAGCCGAACACCAGAGGCCTGGTGGCTTGGCTCAAAATATTAATATTCCTGTCTGGAAATGGGAAATGATCAATATGGACTTTGCATTAGGTCTACCTTGTTCAACTAGAAGGCATGACTCTATTTAGGTAATCGTTGACCGACTCACTAAGTCGGCGCACTTTTTGCCAGCCAAGACTACAGATTCAATATAAGATTACGCCAAGTTGTATGTTAATGAAATTTTCAGATTGCATGGGACCCCAGTGTCCATTATTTCAGATCGTGGTGCTCAGTTCACAGAGAACTTCTGAAAATCCTTTCAGAAAGGATTGGGTACCGAGGTGAACCTGAGCACAGCTTTTCATCCACAGAAAGATGGTCAGGCAGAGCGCACTATTCAGACCCTTGAGGACATGTTTAGAGCATGTGTCCTAGATTTCAAAGGTAATTGGGATGATCACTTACCTCTCATTGAGTTTTCTTACAATAACAGTTATCATGCTAGCATTGGGATGGCACCATTTGAAGCTCTGTATGGGCGAAGGTATAGGTCACCCATTGGTTGGTTTGAAGTTGGTGAAGCAGAGTTGTTAGGGTCGAATTTGGTTTATCAGGCTATGGAGAAAGTCAAGTTTATTCAAGAGCGTTTGAAAATGGCTCAGAGTCGCCAGAAGTCTTACATAGACGTGAGGCGAAGGGACTTAGAATTTCAAGTTAATGATTAGGTGTTCCTTAAAGTCTCACCCATGAAGGGTGTTATGACATTTGGGAAGAAAGGGAAGCTTAGTCTCAGATATATTGGACCTTACAGAATTCTGCAAAAGGTCAGTCAAGCAGCCTATGAACTTGAGTTGCCACAAGATTAGCTGTTGTACACCCAGTGTTTCATGTATCCATGTTGAGAACGTGTGTAGGAGACCCGTCATTGCTTGTTCCTACTGATACTATAACAGTTAAGGATAGCCTTACGTATGAGGAGATCCCTATAACCATTCTTGATCGTCAGGTTCGCAAGTTGAGAACTAAGAAAGTGGCCTCAGTAAAAGTGTTATGAAGAAGTCAGAAAGTTGAGGAAGCTACATGGGAAGCTGAGGAAGACATGAAGTCCAAGCACCCTTTTTTGTTTGAAGAGCAAGCAGAGAATGCTCAAGGTAACTTTCCATAGTCCATGTCATGTCATGTCTCATGTTTCACGCTCATGTCATGTATGCAGTGCCCATGTTCCATGTTTTGGTATCCATGTTTCCATGTAACCATGTCATGTTAATTCAGTCTCCATGTTTCAAGTCAAGTTTCCTTCACGTTCATGTATTAAAACCATGTCAAGCCATATTTTAAACCATGACCCATCATTCGAGGATGAATGATCCCAAGGGGGAGATATTGTAACATCTTGTATCTTTAAACTAGGCTATATTCATAATTCTAGACTTAGAAACCTAGATAAAGAATGTGGGAATTGGAAATTTCTCTTCAGTTGTCAGATGGGGATTTACGCCCCAGAATACTGACCGTATTTCAGTATACGGTCCGTATTTCAAATCGTAATTTGGCATCTAAATCACTGTGCATTCTGGAATTTGTCTTGGGGATATATATTGTTAAATACGGACAGTATTTTGAAATACGGCCCATATTTGATGGTCGTATTTGGGAAGGAGGTGCTACAGTATTCCTGTCCTGTTGAACATGCTTAATTACGGTCCAGGTTTACGGACCGTAATTCAGAATACGGACTGTATTTCCCACTTCGCACCAGAAACTATAAATACCGGGTTTCAGTTCTAATTTTTATTTTTACAAGTCCCTGAACCCTAGAACGAAGGTATTCTTCTCCCAACAATCCAAAACATCCAGGTAAGTCAATCCAAGCCCTTCCAAATCAATTCTAACATGTGTTCTCATAATCTAACAATGAAATCATTGTTTCTAACATAGGGTTTTCAAGAAAACCCATTTAAAAGACTCAAGACTTAAACCTTGGAATTCTTTTTCCAAAATTCAGATTTTTATTTCAAGCTTGGAGCATTACCAGGTATGTAGAGTTACTATCTACTTGTGGGAACATCATTGTTCTTCCCCATGCTTCTTTTTCCATAAAGTATGAAGCTTTGTGACAACTAGGATTTTTAACCATGTTCATGATAACCCTAGTTACATGCCCCATGTTATATTATGTATTAAATTGTTATAAATTCTTCATTTTGTCTTCATACATCCTTATGATTATTGAGAATTTATTTCTAATCCATGAAAACCCATACCTTTCATTCCACGGGTTCTTTCATGCAACTTTATGAACTATTATGATATTTTCAGGAAAAGCTATATATATGTTTTATAAGTTCATTCAAGAATAATACGAATGATATCCATGTACATGCAAGTTATGATTCATGAAAAGCCATGGGCAGCAAGTGCCCCTTATTTTTCATGTTCATATTTTTGGGAGTTGCATTAATTACCGAGAAGGCTTCAAGCAGCCTGAAACTACGTAGCCACTGTAGGATGAGGATCGCTCCACCCATGCTTAGAAAGATCTCTCAAAATGAGTGGATCCTTTCATAATATTATGAAATCTTATGTCTCTGGCAAGGTATGAGTGTTCTGCTGGGAGGACGCAAGTACCAGACTATGTTGTCGATTATATTTATTGGTCTCCCTACTCACAATACTTTACAAATGTTATATATGTATATGTACTCATGTTCATGATCATGTTTCAATTCAGTCTCTATTATGTTATTTTTATGTCCCATGTTATTTCATTCAGTTGCTTTACATACCAGTACATTCAATGTGCTGACGTCCCCTTTTATTGCTCAGGGGCCTGCATTTCACGATGCAGGTACGGATTTACAGGACACCACATCTGCTCATTAGGATTCGCTCATATCAGCTTATTGGTGAGCCCTATCTCATTCGGGATTTTAGTCAATTATCTTTATTTTATTAGTTATGCATTTAAAGGTATGTTGGGGGCCTTGTCTCAGCAAGTACGTTTTCCAGTCAAGACTCATGGTTAGAGGTTTCATAGACTAGTCAGTTTAGTTATGTTAGACATGCAAGGTGTTTAGCCATCTTTGGCTCAACTCATGTTATTTCCGCATTCATGTTATAACGAGTATTTTATCAATTTTTATGACTTTATGTATATTCTTAAAAGCCCATCATGTTCTCACGTTATATTCCACTCATGTTATGCCTCGTGATTATTCAGCAAGTCATGTGGTTCGCTTGGTCACATGTAGAAAGGCACCGAGTGCCATGTTTTACCCAAGTCATGGCTCGTGGCGTGACAAAGCTGCTTCAAGAGTTACTTTTCAAAAAATGGTAGATGCCACTAGAGATATGGAGACTATTAGACATCAGGAGTTTGAGCGGAGAGTAAGCAAAAAGCCCTATAGTTCTGGCAGTTATGGTGGTACCTCATCTGGAGGAAGAGGCCACTATAGGAGAGATTATCACTTCCATTCTGGTCTACTAGTTAAGGCAACGATGCAGAATCCTCAAGTGGTTCTTCTGGGTGTAGTGTGCATGGTTTGGGAAAGGGTTCTCCACTTGGGGCAGCAGTACAACCAGCTAGAAGAGGTGCACAGAGTGGCAGAAGTGGTTCTCATTTTGGTAGGGGCGGTGCTCAATCTGGTTGTGGATGTACTCAGGCCAATCGTGGCTGTGCTCAGTGCTATGGATTTTCAGGTAGACCAGAGGTTGAGACTTCTAATGCAGTTATTACAGGTATTATCAGGTTTGTCCTTAGTCGACTACGGTCTTATTTGATCCAGACTCTACATACTTTTATAAGTCTACTTATTTTGCTTTGGGTCTAGATATATTATGTGATTCGCTTGATACTCCTATTAGTGTTTCTACTCATATTGGGGATTCCATAGTGATGAATCGAGTGTATCGATCTTGTGTGGTTATTTTGATGGAGTATGATACTTGGGTTGATTTGATTATTCTAGACATGGTAGATTTTTCATAATTCTAGGCTTGGATTGGTTATCTCCTTATCATGCATTCTTGGACTGTCATGCCAAGACATTTACATTGGACATGCCAGGAGTTTCTTGACCGGAGGAAAAGGGTGCTATTAGTCATGCACCAACGAGGATGATATTGTTTCTCAGGGCTAAACGGATGGTAGATAAGTGATGTTTGGCGTATTTAGCCTATATTCGGGACACTAGTGACGACACTCCTGCACTTGAGCTAGTCCCTATAGTGAGTAAATTTTTTGAGGTATTTCTAGCGGATCTATCAGGTATTCTACAAGATCAAGATATCGATATCTACATTTACTTACAGCTGGGTGCTCAACCCTTTTCTATCTTACCATATCGAATGGCTCCAATGGAGTTAAAGGAAAAATTGCAAGATAAGTTGAGTAAAGGGTTCATAAGACCTAGTGTTTCCCTTTGGGGTGCTCCAGTGCTATTTGTGAAGAAGGACGGAACCATGCATATGTGTATTGATTATCGACAACTGAACAAGGTTATAATTAAGAATAAGTATCTTATTCCTCGCATTGATGATTTGATTGACAATCTTCAGGGTGCTAGGGTGTAACACTCAGTATATTCAGGTTAGGTGTCAACATGTAAAACAAGTATTAAGATGATATTTTAGCTATACGAAGCCATTCGAGATGAATTTGGGTGATAAACAGTCGTTTTGAAGTTAAACCCAAAAAGTGAAGTTCTTAAGGGCTTCTAAATTCGTCTAAGTCTGGAGGATTTCTTACTATTCCCTATTTTTCGGATAGTTGCATTGAGAATCTGAGAAACCTCAACACATAAAAGTTATAGGTCTTTGAAATACCTTTCAAACAGTAGGTCTCCCAGCTCCAATAGAGCTACATACAAAAAGTTGTGACCGTTTTACTGAGAAACGATCGGCAATCGCATCACAAGGGTGTCGTGATCAAAACGTGGTTTTGACCAAAATATTGCCTTGGCACCACTACATGGTATGAGTGCCGCAGGTGATCTGATCCATGATGAGTCCACGACGCAAGGGTGCCACACCCCATTATGTTTCTGGTTTCGAATTTTATAAGTTTTCCACTTCGTTAAATTCATTTCCACTTCGTTTTGGCCAACTTTTTGAGAGGAAACAACCTTAAAACTTTCCTAAAACATATAAGGTAAGTTATTGGTCAATTACCATCATTACTTTATCATTCTAACATTAAATTGACACTAGTTCATCTGCACAAACCCTAGATTCTTGAAAACTCAAGAAAGGAGAAGGAGGGTGTGGAATTTTGTCTAAGAGGTAAGATTTCTGATTTTCTGGGATTATTAATGATTTTGGACTAGTGTATAGCATACTACAAGATTATAATTCACTAATTATTCACATAAGGATTCAAGAACAAGTTTTAAGGCAAGAAAACCCCTAGTTTTTCGAATAAGGGTAGAAATCCCTAGAATTGGTTAAAGTTCTAAACTTTGTTATTAATAACCTATTGTAGAGTGATTTTTGAACCGTGAAAGTTCTGTTGGAACCATTTTAACGGGATTGAGGTATGTCTCTTTTTCAAACATACTTTTCAACCTTTAAAGGAAAGGCTTTCTTTGCAAGTTTTCATGTGTGTGATGGACAAGCCCTTATGGATCCTTATGTGTATAATATTATATATATGTATACACAATTTCCTTATCAAAGGGTTATTGAAACTTATTTACAAAGGCTGATGTTTGAACATGAATTAGCCCATGAGGGATGCTTAAACTCGATTTCGGAAAGCTTGAATGATTCATGTTTTTTGCCCCATGAACGAATTCTGTTGAAACTAATACTTAATAGACTTGAACATGGTTTCTAAACCCATAAATTATTTGATGAACCCTTACTAATGGGATGATGAACATAATCCATAATAAGTGATTCGGCTTCTATGCTATGATTGTGATTCGGCTATGTTGCCTTGGTTTCTATTGTTTCTATTTGGCCTAGCTACTCGAGAGAAAAGTTAGTCAATATGGATACTAGTGTGGTTTTCCTAGCCATTTGGGAGGAAGAGTGTCCATCGAGGGTTCATATCTCTGATGTGATTTTGCCTAGCTATTTGGGAGGAAGGATAGTCATCGAGGGTGCAACCCCGATGTGGTGCTTCTATGCGGTTTTAGGGAACCTTAATGGTCATCCCTTCGTTCATTGAATTGTCCTGTATTGGCATTATTGTTATTGTTCGTGAGTGACTTGATGTTGATCTTCAGTTCATAAATGGAGGACTTAATCTTAATAAATGGCATAATGAATTGAAAAGTGATTTAACTCACTCTTAATGGTTTCTAATAATGGTTTCTCTAAGTTTTGTGAATGGTTTTATCTCTTGATTTCGAACTGCTTTACTTACATTGTTGCACTGCCTTATATTATATTATTTAATTTTATATTATTTATTGTCCCGGAGACAATCACTGAGTCCCCAGTTGTTACACCTCGGAATTTCGGGTAGCTGAGCGATGAATAGACTAATGTAAGTTAAGGTGTATATGATGTCCCTACAAGTAAGAAGGGATACTTAATGGTTCTAATTAAGATTCCAAATACATTTGAGGCAAGAGAGGAAAGTTCGTCAAAATGAAACTTCACTGCAGTTCTGCAAAAAGGGGGTTCGACGGTCGTTCTTTGTACCGTCGGACAGGTCGATGCTTCGTTGATTGTGCCGTAGAATTGATTTAGTGCAAAGACCATTAGACGGAGCAGATCGACACTCCGTCGATCAGTTCGACGGACCGTCCTTCTCATCGTAAAATGAAAGAAAACGAAAGTTGCTCACTGGAAATTTTACGACTTCGACGGTCAGATCGACGCTTCATCATTCATATCGTATAATTGCCCGACGGGTCAGATTTTTTTTATATATAGACGACCCAAGCTCATTTTTTTCATTTATCATCTTCTCCAACCCTCTCCACACCTCTAGAATCTTCCCCACACTATATCAACATAAACCCATGAGAAATCAAGATAAAACACCAAAGATTAGTAGAATCAAGTGCAAGGAGGTTCTCTAGGGCTTGTGGAAGTCAAGGATTCCTTTGAAATTAAAGATAGGGTTTTCTCTAAGTGAAGTATCTTCATTCAAAGATCGTTCCTACACAATCAAAGGTGAGTTTTATGCTCATTTCATGTTAATAAGAATATTGAGTGGTTGAAAGACTTGGATTGAGGAGGAAAGTAGAAAATGGAGCTCAAAAGTAAAAATAATGGTATTTTTGAATAGTGACTTGACTTGAATGATAGTTCTTAACATATCATGGGTATAATCTTGTTATGAATGATATTAAGGATGTTAAAGAAGCATTATATGTGAATGAATATGACGTTGGGTTGTAATTATGGTTATGGATGGCTTTGAGAGGGAATTTTGAGAATTGAATAATGTCTAGCTTAGCAAAGTTTATTGATTATGATATTATGGATGTTGTTTTTGATGTTTGGGAGTTTTTATATTATATAGAGGAAATTGTAGAAATAAAGGAAGTGCTGCCAAATTTTCGTTAGGCCTTAGTCACCTTAGCTTAGCTTCACGTATGTTTCCGGTTATCTAATCTTAGTACGAATTCTCTTGAATTTAGAATCGTGAACTTGGAGGGAAGCGTTTAGTCGGCAAAGTTAAAGAGATGTAAAGGTATGTAAGGCTAGTCCCCTTCTTTCAAAGGCATGACTCCTATATGATGATTCCTTATCTATGTTTCCATGACCTTCTTACATCCCACAAGATGAAAGTTAAAGAATCTTAAGAGCTTCTCATGAGATAGAAATGATATATGTACTATGATAGTGATGATGATAATGATGCTTCCATGAGTTTGATAATCCCATTTTTATGATTTCATTGATGTTACTTCTTGTTGTTGTCTCACCTCATGATATTAGTTCTTCCAAGGTGAGGCATAGCGATGATGATTATTCCATAATGTAATCGGAGGTTCCCAACCTTAGGTCACTCTGATAGAGTTATTGCTTTTACTTGAGCTCCCCTGCATGCCTCATATTATGTATATGTATGATTACACCGCGCCTATATGGTCGGGCAGCCACCACTACGGCAGGCGTAGTGGGAAACTATGATGATGATTACACCATGTCTAGATGGCATGGGCAGACACCACTAATGGGTGGCATGAGATGTTTACCCCGGACGCGGGCTAACGATGATCCCACCATACCTATATGGTCAAGAAGTTATATATGCTTATATGATATGATATTGTTTATTATCTAAGTTAGCATGCATGACTCCGCCTTCAGAGGCAATCAGTTATAGGTTACCCCTTTATCTCATATTCCTGCATCTCTTTATCATGTTATTGTGTATGCCTTACATACTCAGTACATTGTTCATACTGATGTCCTTTCTTTCTATGGACTTTGTGTTCATGCCCACAAGTAGACAGGGAGGCGGTATATATTCATAAGAGTCTATCAGCAGCTACACAGGAGCAATCCACTACTCCGGAGGTGCCAGTCATTGATGCATTCTTTTGTGTACATATTTGGGTATGACGGGGTCCTGTCCCATCGTTATATCTTAGTACTCCAGTAGAGGCTCGTAGATGTGTATGCGTGGGTAGTAGATGTCTCATGAATACACCATGGTATATTTTGCATATCATTTTTTGTAGCCTTGCGGGCTAATGTCTATATATACATGTATGTTTTGTAAATGTTAATGACCATCTTATGAAGAATTTTGTCTTGAGAATGATATATGTCTAGGTTGGGTATGATAGATAGCATTGTAAGTGGTCGGTAGCCAGCTTCGGGTACCCGTCATGGCCCACTAGTTGGGTCGTGACACCAGTACTCAGGCATATCATTGTTGTTTTTTATAGTGTGTCAAGTAACGTAGAAGAGCGGGTTCGTGATATCCCTAAGACAGCTTTCATGAGTTTTTGGTTATGTCTTTTGAACTAACTTATGCCCTATCAGTCTTTATGGACTTGATGATCATTGTGTTCGGATCATATTTGGACTATTTTGTTATTGACTTCATTAATGACATCTCGATATACTCGTAGTAGAGAGGAGCACGAGCAGCAATTGAATATTATGCTTAGAATTATGAAGGAGAAGCAACTGTATGCTAAGTTTTTAAGTGTGAGTTTTGGCGTAGTTCGGTGGATTTTTTTGAACATGTAGTTCCCAAGGACGGTATCTTGGTGGATCCTAAGAAGATTGAAGTGATTCGTGATTGAGTTAGACCTACCTCGGTCATCGAGATTCGGAGTTTCTTTGGGCTTGCGAGCTACTATTGGCATTTCGTGGAGGGGTTTTTATCCATTCCATCCCCATTGACCAAATTGACTAAAAAGAACGTGGCTTATCAATGGTTGGACGAGTGTGAGGTGAGCTTTCAAAAGCTCAAGACTTTGTTGACCACAACTCCGATTCTAACTTTATCTGTGAAAGGAGAGGGCTATGTCGTGTATTGTGATGATTCGGGGATTGGCCTTGGATGTGTTTTGATGCAGAAAGGCAAGGTTGTAGCTAATTCTTAAGGCTGTTGAAGGTGCATGAGAAGAATTATCCTACTCATGATTTGGAGTTGGCAGTGGTAGTATTTTCATTGAAGATTTGGAGGCATTATCTCTATGGTATGCAATGTGAAAGTGTTTACCGATCATCGTGGTCTTCAGCACATTCTCAATCAGAGAGATCTCAATTTGATGGCAGAGGAGATGGTTAGAGTTGCTTAAAGATCTTGACATAAATATTCTTTATCACCCGACAAGGCCAATATGGTGGTGGATGCCTTGAGTTGGAAAACCGTGAGTATGGATAGTCTAGCTTGGTTGCAGGCGGGAGAACATCCTTTGGCTATGGACACTCAATCTTTGGCTAATAATATGGTGCGACTTGATATTTCAGAACCTGGCAAGGTCTTATTTATTAGAGCAGATTAAGGCTCAATAATTAGATGGTGAGAATTTGTGCAAGACTCAGGATAAGGAGTTGTAAGGAAAGGCGAAGAAAGGTGATTCTTGATGATGAGGGTGTTTTAAGGATCAAAGGTCGCATATGTGTTCCTCATATAGGTGATTTGAATAGATTGATCATGGAGGAGGCCCACAATTCGAGGTATTCTATTCACATAGAGGCTACAAAGATGTACCGGGATTTGAAACAGCATTATTCATGGATTCGGATGAAGAGGTATAAAGTGGAGTATGTGTCTTGGTGCTTGAATTATCAACAAGTGAAGTACGAGCACCAAAAGCCTGGTGGTATTACTGAGAGGAAGCTCATACCTGGGTGGAAGTTGAAGTCGATTGCTATGGACTTTGTGGTAGGATTACCACGAACTTTAGGGAAGTTTGATGCTATTTGGGTCATTGTGGATAGATTTACCAAGTCTTCTTATATTATACCGGTTCAAACTACTTATAATTTAGAGAAGTTGGCCAGAATCTCCATCCGGGAGATAGTTCGCTTGCATGGGGTACCCATTTCTATCATTTTAGATCGGGGCACGTAGTTTACATTAGGTACTTAGGTGGAGCTTAACATAGCATTTCACGTTCGGACTGGCGGTCAGTCTGAGCGAACTATTCAGGTCCTCGAGGATATGTTGTGAGCTTGTGTGATTAACTTTTGTGGTCATTGGGACCAGTTCTTTCCTATGGCGGAGTTTTCTTAAAATAATAGCTATTCAAGTATCGAGATGGCTCCATTTGATGCATTTATGCTAAGAGGTGTCGTTCTTCGGTTGGTTGGTTCGATGCGTTCGAGGTTAGGCCTTGGAGTACAGACTTGTTGAGATATTCTTTGGACAAGGCTAAATTGATTCAAGAGAGACTTCTCACAGCTCAGAGTAAACAAAAGTGTTGTGTGGATCAGAAGGTTTGTGATTTGGAGTTCAAGGTTGGTGAGCAGACTCTGTTGAAGGTTTCACCCATGAAGCGTATGATGAGGTTCGGAAAGAAGGGAAAGTTTACCCCAGGTATGTTGGTCCATTTGAGATTGTTCAACATATGGTGAGCTAGCCTATGAGTTGACTTTACCACCTTGTTTGTCGACCGTTCACCTCGTGTTTCATATTTTAATGCTCAAGAAGTACCATTTGGCTGGTTCTCATGTGATTTAATGGGATACAATGTTGGTTGATCAGAATTTGACTTTTGAGGAAGAGTCGGTAGCCATTCTGGATAGGCAAATCCAGAAATTGAGATCCAAAGAGATAGCTTTGGTAAAGGTTCAATGGAGGCATCGTATGGTCGAGGAGGCTACTTAGGAGACCTAATCGGACATGCAGAGTAGATATCCCCAATTTTTATACAGTTCATGTACCTTTTTTTTCTTTACGTTCGAGGACGAATGTGTATTTAAGTATGTTTTGAGTTTTAGTTAGTTTTCCCCTAAATAACCTTTACCCTAGCATTAAAATGATGCTTTTGACTTGCAAGGATGGGTGGTTTGATTCCCGAGGAAATCGGGTGAGAATAAGAGAAGAAATAATAAATTTGGAAAAAATTTAAGTTAAGAAATGGAAATGGTTGACCAAAGTCAGCATCTGGGGTTAACGAACCCATATTCGATTTTGGACAGTTCCGTTAGGTCTAAAACTTGATTTATCACTTAGTCAGATAGTTAGGACGGATCCCGAGGGGCTCGGGTATGTTTTGAACTCTTGGTTAAGGATCTTATTAAAGTGATGAGTTAGAGTTGACCACGATCAACATCGGGTCAAGACGACCCCTTATGTGTATTTTGGGTGCGTGAGCAGGTTCATAGCGTGTTTTATGACTGAAATGCATATTTGGTGTCACGACCCAACCCCGTAGGCCGTGACTAGTGTCCGTGCTGGACACCCAAACGTACCCAATAATCCAAACCAGCAGACTAGCAGATTATATAAATATAAAAGTCAGTCGACATTACTAGTGTCATAGAGGAACATATATAACACATGGAAGCCGATAAGGCTATCACAAATCATAGCAACCCAAAACATATACAGAACCCACATGTATGTCTACAGACCTCTACAGAACATAACAGAAACATAAGACAGGACAGGGCCCCGTCGTACCCATGAATAGCGTACATATATCCAACAGCAGCAGACTGTACCAGAGTATAGGCTCTGGACAAAAGAGCGCTCCAGAATAGCAGAATAGGTGTCCTAGGCAGGTGGGTCAGCAAATCTGTAGTCTGTACCTGCACGGCATGAAAACGCAGCCCCCGAAGAAAGGGGGTCAGTACGAAATATGTACTGAGTATGTAAAGCATGGAACGTAGTAAACAAAGTCATAATCGGAACAGGAGGTACAGAAAAATGAACGGAATATCCAGATTAGCAAAATGCTGATCATAAAGCATAAATAGTACTTACAGGAAACGTATGTCATACCTGGTCCCATTACGGAACAAAATCATAACCGGAACAGAACGTACAGAAATGTGAGTGAGATGTCCAGAGTATCAAATGCATATTTTCAAAACATGAAGAGTATGTACAAAAACATATGCCATATCATATCCGGCCCCTGCCAAGGGACTCGGCAGACAGAACGTGGTCACCCCCCGACACTGGTGCCACAACACATAAGGATCAGAAAAGGGGAATAACCCCGTAACATAGCATATCATATCAGATGGCCATATCAGATCATATCAGAACAAGCGTACATGGCACAGCATACTCCACAAACCCATGTACGCGTATACCTGCCCCCTCACATCGAGGCACGGCGAACAATGCAAAGGATCACGCTTGACAACATATCCTGGCCCGGGCTCAGTGGGGGAAACATTGAGGCATCCACGAACGGAGTAGTGAGAAACTAAATGCACTAAAAATACCATAAATATATTTCCAGAGACTCAATGAGGCATATCGAATGTCAAATCAAATCAATGAAATCGGACGGAAACATAGTAAGTAAATTTAGATGTCATAACGGGTTACGGAGGCATAATCTATCCGAGATCGTTTTCAAGATTCAAAACAATTTATAAGACTTAATGAAATATTTAAAATAGTTTTTATTTAGTAGATAAAGGAGTAGTTAGAGTATCTCTAACGAAAACGCTCGAAGACAAGTCATAGACACATAAAGGGTAAAATTGGAAATAGTGGGCCCACCTCGGAACCAATGAAGCGGTGGGCTCAAATTACGTATTTTTAAGCTTATGGGGTCACCTACAAAGGTTCTAGGACATTCCATAACTTCCTAAGCAATTTGGGAAAAAATTTCATAATTTTTCATCAAAGCATACTTAAGGAATTCAATTCTATTGAATGAAAAAGAGACGATTTCAAACGCGGATTCCGATGGACAGAATATTCCCCGAGGCGTAAATCCAAGCCTAGTACATCTAGGACATGCCAAGAGAAGAATCGGGATAGCTTTACATACCTTTCTTGCCCTTTACGCTTGCCAAAACTCAAATCCCGTTTCGTCCAAAACCTACAAATTGTCACATTTACCAATTTACTATTCATAAGACTTAAAATTTCAACCTTAACCAATTCTTGTCTATAAAAATTTGAGCAGCATCTCCCCTATATATATATCATCCCCGAGGTTAAAACTCGGCTAAAACAACAACAACCATACCAACAACAATATATACAACATCAATAATCGACTAGGAACGCATTCTAGCGTAAATAGTCTTATTTTCCAAATAATGCGACAATTCCAAATCCAACTTTGCACTTACAACCCGATATCAATATTTTCATATTCACATACTAATATAAGACCATTCAAACATAAACCAAAAGTATTCCAAGCTATATATTCAATATTCAACAATTCCATCAACTTCCATATTCAATCCAAAATTCTTATATATGCAACAAAACCATTCCAACACATTTTCTACTTACTAATTCATCTCCAACAACAATCTACCACACGGCCAACATGGCTTCTTTCCAATTTCATCCAATTTTCATTCAACTTCCATTTCCAATACAAATTCCACAATAACCACAACTAGTATACAATTTAAAATTCAACTCATATATGTATACAACATATATACACCCATGGCTACATATATAATATATATACATACCCACTTTGCAAACTTTCATATTTCCATAAATTCTACTCATTTCTACATACTACAACACAAACAAACCTTCATAACATAAGAAAAAAGAATTGATTCTTACCTTGTTTTTATGAAAGTAGCAAATCCTTCAACATCTTATTGTTCCCATGCTCCTCTAACTCCAAACAAAATTATATTCGTGATTATGCGTTGCCCGGACTTCGATTAGTACTTCGTAGCTTGAAATTTCACTCACAATCCTCACTTTTATGTGAGATTTAGGCCCCTTTTTGTTGCTAAATTTTCTGGAAAATTTGATAAGTTTTTAGATGATAAAAATGGGGTTTTGCCCCTTTTTATAAGGGCTGAAACGGCGTCACTGTAGCTACAGTACTGTAGCAGTGCTGTAGCGTACTGTAGCAGTGCTGTTTCTGCGCGACAGTTCAGTTTGTAGCGTCTATAATTCTCTACTCCGACGTCCTATCGATGAGTGGTTTGTTGAATCATAAACTAGACTTGACGAACTTCATTTTAGGCTTTTGAAACGCCTTAAAACTCCAAATATGCATAGAGATATACCCCTCCAAAGTTGACTAAAAATTTGTCCGGCATTTCTCAAATTTTCGTCGAACTTATTTTCTTCAACTTGCTCGATCTCGAAATATTCCGAAACCCTCCATACATGATATTTATCACTTATTATACATGATAATGACCATATTCTTGTGTTTTAAAATACTCTTTCCCGATGACGACTTACAAGATCATAATCATCCATTATTTAAACAATATACTTAATAATGCCTCATTCCTCATACTCCAAAGTTGTTTTAACTAGTCGTAACTCGACATTCTTACATTCAAATTTAACAGTGTTTCTTCGAAGTACGGGGTGTAACATTTGGTTTGTGTCCGAGGGGTTCCAGATGAGTTCTGAGAGCTAAAATCATTATTCGAAGACTTAGGATTTCTGTTTCAGGTGATATCTGGTGAAATCGCACCTGCGACATATGTTTGCTTATACGGAGTCGTATTTGCGGTGTTTGGTCGCAATCTACAGAGGTTGAGGGTTACCGAGTTTCCGCACTTTCGATGGATTGTCCGCAGATGCGATGTCGCTTCTGTGACCATATTTCCGCAGGTGCGAGGTCGCACGTGTGAGGAAATGTCCATAGAAGCAGAATAGCAAGGCAGATTTATGTTTCTTTTCCCCAATTCAATTTCATTGTTCAAACCATGAATTTGAGAGCTAGATACCTCGGTCGTGGGAGATATTTAAGGGGATTTCGAGATTTCATTGCAGGGGTAAGAATCTAACCTCTTTTTTACTATTCTATCATGTAATCTCGCAGATTTTGGTCATGCAATCATGTTTTGGGTTGGGAAAATCGGGATTTCAAGCCCTAAAGTTAAGATTTCATAATTTCTTCAGTTATGGTGTTTGCGCTAGGATCTGCACATCCTCCTAAACATCATTGTCACCTTGTATTAGTCTTTCTAACAATTGGATATCTTGCATTGTCTATTGGTTGTCAATTTGCATGAAAGGTGACCTTCTTGTTGCTCACTCACTGTAAGAATGGGCACAGGAAGACATTCTGAAGCAACAACAATAGATCTCGAATGAGCTGCATGGTTATAAACTCTTTCTAATGTTATAACAACAAAACGGCATCCCTTGTAATCTAAATCATTCTTCAGCAAATGTGTACACGTTTTGAGCTCATCTTCTGTAGTTACAAACATACCCTTGCCTGCGCCCATGTTAATGTCAAATCACACTTTCAATGCATGCTTGTGCTCATCAAATTTTGTCACTTAAAGTAATTCTTGTTACGAAAGAATGGAATCATACATCTTGAGGAAGCAGCAGGAGTTCTGTATCATGATCTACGTACATGTAACCCAAGGTCTATGTCCCTTGGAAAGTAATGATAAGGAAAAGTATATCCATCTTGCATTCTTTCAATGTTGTAAAATCTTAAGTTAACGTTTTGCAATAAGAGTTGAAGTTTATAACACCTCAGACATAAACGACCGGACACACCTTGGAAAGTATTGCAAAGTTCAGGCGATATGGCCAAATTCATAATTTTGTGCATAATTCCTATCAGTTTATAACACCTCAACATACATGACCGAACTTATACAGACAATTATGTCTGAATTCATAATTTTATGCATAATTCATATCAATTTCTAACACTTCAGACACAAACGATCAAACTTATCTTGAAAAATATTGTAAAGTTCAGACGATTATGTCCGAATTCATAATTTTAATGCATAATTCATATCAATTTATAACACCTCGGACATATACGATTGAATTACCTTAACAAATATTGCAAAGTTCAGATGATTATGTCTGAATTCATAAACTTTATGCATAATTCATATCAGTTTAGAAGTTTCTTTTTCGTTTCAAATTTTCGAGTTCATCTTGTGTGGAGTCGTTTTTTGCAAATACTGATTGATACAAAATTCAAACACGTCGAATAGTAATTTGTTTGAGAACATGATAGCTTTGAAGAAAGGCAGATCAAATAGTTCTTTGAGGTATAATTGATAATTCAGATGATCCAATCAGAAAAAATAATTCAAATAAACCTAAACCTAACCAAATCTGAAATTTAAAGTTCGAAGCAAATCAGGCGTCATTTTTGTTTGTAAGTTTTGAGTTTCTGCACAATTCTCATGTGTTAAACTTTAGAACGAAATAACAAAGTGATGATTTATGTTGAATTCTGCAGATTGTCGAAGATTTCTGATAAATTCTGAAAATCATTGAAAATTTATAGCGAAGATGTTAAAGAGGGTGGATCTCGAGATCACGCTGCATGCGTCGGCTTTTATAATGAAGTTTAGGAATCTTATCTGTCCAAATATTAGGTAATTATTATTATGCAGCTATTAGTTAAATATCTTTAAAAGGATGGATACAGGTTAGATGGTGGCATTAAAATATGCTATTTGTGCATTTCGGCCTGGTAACTCAGAGGAGAGGTGGGCACAATGCCCATATCCCTGTTCAACATCCAAATGCATAAAATGGTGGAAACAGACTACAAAAGTCACAACTTAGCAGCACTCATGCTTAAGATAAATGATTGAAACAAATTATTACTGGCCAAACAACACAAGGGACGCATTACAATAAAACATTAAAAGCGAAAGACACTATACATACATCTATTTGAGCAGGTGCGCGCTAGCTAGCTATGCCACTATTGTCATAAAACAAAAGAAAAATGCCCAAGAGAAACGAAAATTGGGCATTTCCTTCTATAGATCTCAGCCACGAGTGTGTCGCCGCAAGAATTATGCCTTCTAGTCTGTAGGTTCCTCCTTTTCTTGCTCTCGTTTTATTTAAGAGGGAAAAGGGTGAAACAGCAATCGATTAAATATATCATTTGCCCTCCTTAGGCCTGATATCAATCCCTTCAATAATCAAGCCACTTTTCCAGTTACCTCCCTTCACCTCTGTTAAGCTCATCTCTAGTTCAGCTTCTTGTCCCCTCTTGACAAAGAATTCTCCTAACTCAATTTCCATCCACCCGTCACTTCTCTGCTGAGGATGACGCCCTTCGGGTTCATCCTCCACTTCCTGTCTCAATATGTGAGCCATGTGGTGAGTGAATATTCCTAAGCGTCTCGGGACTACTTGGTACCTGTGTCTCCGTCCTCCCTGAGGGTCCAAATAAACTGTCTGCGTCTCTCTTTCATGCCCAGCAATCCCTACTGAACTCTCTGCTGGTTGGTTTCCAAATCCATAGGTCCTGGATTTTGTCGTGAACACGAGGTAAGCGCCATATCGAGTGTCAGGGGAGAGCATATTGGTGTTTAGTTTTCCAGACATGTCAAACCAGCAGACATCAAGAAGCTCAGCAACTTCTGAGAACCTATTTCCACACAAAATCAACTTCAATAAAATGCAAAAAGTTTGCTACAAAAGGCATTTAAAGGGTAGAAAATGTTTACTTCTCTAACCAATTATCAAAAGTTGTTTATATGAATTGAAATATATACCTGGACTCGGGAAGGGAAATCCATCGCCAATATCTAGGCGTGTCACCCCAAATAATTTGTAGCGACCTCGCAGCCAACATGTAACATTTCTTTCCACTCCATTTCTCCAATGAGAAGCTCTGGTTTGCATCAAAAGCATGTCAGATGGATACTTAGCAAGTAAGAAACTAAGTCAAGCGTAAATAGTGGGTCTAAGAAGAGAAAAGCAAGAGAAAAATGAGTTACAATATCACATGTGGACCAAAATTCAAAAGCAAAAAGATCAAGTTGTTGTAGCAGAAAAGAAAAAGAATGCCATTTCCATGATATTGTCTTGTACTTAAAACTTGATGGTGGAGCCACACTATCTACTTGTGGGGCAAACCGGTCCCATTACTTGTTTTTCTTTAATTTCCTTTACTACTCAACGGTCAAAAGACCAAAAAGACAGAGAAAAGGAGACAGTGGTGACAGGGCAAGGCTAAGCAACCTAAAATGGAAACCAGCAGAAATTTTCAAAAGTTTGTGAGCGGCATCACTGTTTGAAAGCTACTAATTTGATATGCATGCAAAACAAAAGTTCAACAAACACTATAAACCTCACTTTCACATAAGTTAAGCTGTAATTATGTGAAAATAGACTATCATTTTTCACACATGAATATATTCTAGACATATACATCAAATCATTCCTTTATAAAGATCACATGCATGAAATCATCTCATTCTAAGAAAAACAATATATGCATGAAATCATCTTCCAGCTAACTAAAGAGACCAAGATACTAGTAGAGCTTCTCCTCCAAGGAATTCTCTTATATTTACTGGACTAATTCAATTGAAATAACAATCCTAGAAACAACTTCGATTATGACCATTTCCCAGTCAATTTATGTTTTCATATGACACTGTTAAAATGCAAAAAGTGTTAATAGAGAAATCAATACATAGGTACAGCATAATATCAATTTATCTTATGCAACATGGATAATTTCCATCAAACTATCTAGCAGATCTTTCTCAATTCATTCTGCTTCTTTACATCACTATTGCATAATTTGCCAGATAGTTATGCGAACAATGTTTCAACTACTGAATGATCTGGTTGCTTGAGTGAGCGACATAGGATTTCTCTTATATTTACTTGCACAGATTTTAAGTTTGAAAAGCACCGATACAATATTGCAATTGTGTAAAGCCCAAAATATTGTTTAATCTATGTCCTAGGTTTTCAGTTCAGAACAGATTGTTTGGTGCTACCAAGAATACACATACTCCTTCTCGTCCTATTTACTAGGTCATATTATCCTTTAAGAAAACATTAATAAGAAGAGTTACTTGACTAACTTATCATTATCTGTTCTTTGATCTTTTATTACATTAATCTCCCTCCACCCTCCAACAAATGCTTACTCTATTAATCACTCGGTCCCAATTTACGTGATATAATTTGATCAGGCACGGAGTTTAAGAAAAAAAAAGATACTTTTGAAATTTGTGGTCTAAAATAAGTCATAAATATTTATGTGTCTGTATATTATTTCATTAAGGAGAAGTTTTATGTTAAATTATTTATAAATATATTAATGTGTCATTCTTCTTGGAAGAGACTAAAAAGAAAAGTGTATCACATAAATTGAGACAGAGAGAGTAATACTAAGGGGTCGTTTGGTGCATGGTATAAGCTGGGATATCCCGGCACTAATTTTTTGTACCATGTTTGGTAGAAGGTATAAATTTATCCAAGTATAAAATGCATCCCATGGTATAAGCTGGGATATACCTTCTTATACCACTTACCCTGGGACAATTTTATACCATCTCCTAGATGGTATAAAATAGTCCCAAGATATGGGATAAATTAGTCCCGGGATTATAATCCCGAGATAATTTTGGCCATGCACCAAACGACCACTAAGGGTAAAATTGAAAAAAAAAAACTAATTAATTCTTCAAGATGAAGAATTTTGTGCTAAGCTCCTTAAATGTTAACAGTGTGGTAATAAATGAATTTTTGGACTGTGGCACGCCCCTTAAGAAAACACCCTTAAGAATGTTAATTAAGCACATCATGAAAGGGTAATTTTTCAATATTACCCTTTTGCATCTTCCCAAACTTTTCTTAAAACTAGACATAGTCATTAAGGATATGAATAATTTTGGAAAAAAAAAAAATTCATACTACATCTTTGAACTTTGAAATATTCATTCATTGAACCATAAAAAAGAGTGCCAGAAATTCATTTATATTGAAATGAATGGAGTAGGGCAGATGCAATAATTTGTACTTCCTTTATGATGTAATTTATGTTACACAATTTATCTATTCAATCACGAGATGAATTTCTGGTGCATTTTCTTGATAAATAGTTGCATGCATTTACTTCAAGAGTACTACGATACTTCCAATATGACCTTAATTAGCAACAACAAATTGAATACAATTAAGAACACATCTAGTTGAATGGTTCAAGTAGAAAAAGAAAACCGCTAATAATTGGCCTAATCAGCTCTGAGGTAAGTATTCCATACTTTCTCCGTCTCAATTTATATGGCATCATTTGAGGCACTTGCCACAAAGTCAAAAAAAGATATGTTGACTTTTAAAATGGGTAGTCTAACATAAACCTTAGATAATTGTCTGACTATAAATCATTTCATTAAGTGTAAAAGGACAGTTGTGAAGTTAAATTATTTCTAATTATAGAAAGATTGACATTCTTTTTTGACAGACTAAAAAGAAAAATAGTATCATATAAATTGGAACAGGGAAGTAAACGGTAATAGTTCAGATAGAAAAAGGGAATAACTAATAGTTGTAGTGTGAAAGTCGAAAAAATGATAGTACATGTATGTTTTTTTACCATTATCTCTACAATTAATAAACCAAAAAAAAAAAACATTTAATTAGAAGTTTAATACTCCAACTAACCTTGGTACCACCGGCAATGAGGATAGGATGATCACAAAGGTATAAGTAAAGCTGTTTCTTTGAACCGACCGCAAGTAAATCTCCACAGTCAGTAGACCGACAAATAATGTTATGCCAATCCTCCGGTAAGAACCGTTCCCAAACAGCATCAGATTCGGCAGCCGACCGGAAAGTCGAATCCACCAACGAAAGCCGACACGCGTCCTTAGGACTCGTTAACGACAACGCGTTAGCTATGCAACCTTCGGGCAGTTCATCACCGCCAGCAAATCTCTCCACCGCCATTATTTATTTTTGGAAGCAAATCTATGTCGGTATAAGTTTGGATGACTGAGAGAGGATACTTTGTCGGGTGAGAAGAAATATGAGGGGGTTAGAGGTGTGCTATTTATAGGAGAGTTATTATGCTTTAAAGGAAAGTAGTACGGTTATTATTTCTTAATTGGTTGCATGATTTCCTTGCTAAGCAATCAAAGGCTATTTTCTTTTTTCTTTTCTTTTTTTCCATTTTATGTTGTGTTTTCTTATTGCGTTCATTGTATGCTCTCTAATTTTCATTTTGTACGGCACCGTTCGAAGTACTTCCTCCGTCACATATTGTAGGGTTGCGCACAATTTGAATATATCCGAGAAATCGAATCCATTAACGTTATTATGGTCCGATTTCAAATTTTGAATATTTGGTTTGGATATGATTATGGTTTTTTTAAGTTTCGAATATACAGATCGAATAAGGATTGGTACAATTCTAATTAGTTTGATCCGAAATTCAAATTTTTTTTTTTTTTTGATACAATGAAAAATCCGACCTGAAATCCGATATATATGAATACATATAAAAAGTTATACTTTCAATTTCACTTCACCTTCTTAACATTTAAGGATTGCAAACAATACGGCTTTACCTATTGAATGTGAACAGTAATTCCCTTATGCAATATTTTTCGGTGAGACTTTTGTTTCTTTTTTAAAAAATAAATATCTTCCTTTTTCTACAATTAAAATTTGTAAATATATATATACTATGTTGTTTTATTAGAGATAAGCTGCTCATAGATTTGCATAAATATAAATACTCAAATAAAATAATGATTGATTTCTTGTAACTATGTGTTGAAGAATGAAAAAAGTCTCTCATTGGTGGTTAATGAGATATGGTCTCCTTATATGGACTTGGACAATCCTCTCCTCATGAGCTAGCTTTTAGGATTGAGTTAGGCCGATGATCAATTTCTTTACATTAAGCATTTCTTCCATAACTCTCAAAAATTCCTTATATAAATATAATTAGAAAAATATTCCACATAGGAGAAAAAAAAAAGAAGTTCGGCTTGATTTTTCAGAAAAAAAGAAAAAGAACTATCTGCTAGGTTCACCTGAGTGGTTTTAAAAATTAAAAAGTATGTTTAAATAATCAATTTTATGTCGAGATTCTTGGAATGTATCTTATAAATGATGGAGTAGCTACTTTACAAAATATCAATAATTACTTTTTGTGTTCTTAATATGTATACTAACATTATTATGTTACAGTAATTATTGAACTTATCCTGAAAAAATCTTTCTTGAACAAAATTCATGGTTCAAGATAGAATTCATTATCTGAAAATCATTTAGAAACTATTCAGTTGAATCACAAATAGGTTCTGCTGTTATAGTGGGTAAAGTATAGTGATGATGCTATTGATATGATAGATAAAGTTTAGTGACTTCATCGTTTTAAATTTTTGTAATTCAAATTTAACAAAATATAACTTTGTAAATTTATTATTATAGTAGTAAATAAAGTAAATTACAATGACCATACATAAAATTCATTCCTAAATAGTTGGAGAATAAATTGACGTCCATGATCATTCATTATTTTGGATGGTAGTCTTTTGTCATGTTTATTAATGTTCGAGTCATATGGCAAAAACTGTGATAGTAATAAGCTTCCATCGTATCTTTAAGATTGTGTTATGCCTCTTTTTCTCTCGTCCTCTTAAAGTATTTTGATTATTACGCATCGGAACTTTTTTCCTTTTGAGAAATTCATTAGAAATTTAGAACCTTCCTCTTGAAGAATAGTTAAAGTATAGAATCTGGATGAAAGTTTTTCATTTTAATTTCATTGGAGAGTAGAGAAGTCCTGATAAGAAAAATGCGATAAGAATCGAACATCGCATCTTGATCGAAAATGTAAATAACACAATTCCACTACAAAGATCCCACTCAATTAATCTTAATGCTGAAAGTAGTTTACAAATTGTCATAATTAGACATCAAACAAATGGATCTAGTAAGACAAATACTCATAGTAGTAATTTATCACATCTAGAAAATCATGACAACCTTAATCGTATCCAAAGAAACAAAGATAGATGCTCTAATATTAATCTTTTGGTTGTGAATTTACAGTCACAGCATAAAATGAAAAGAAGAGGAAGAAGAGGAAGAGGAGCATAAAAAAAGGGTATAATTTATTCGATCTATATTTGTGTTGATAATTTAAAAAATAGAAAGAAAAGAGAAGCTATCTAGTTGTTAAACTAGCATGCACAAAGTTAAAAAGGAGCGTTAAAAGTGAGAATAAATGCTATGGTTGAATCCTTAGCCATTAAGGCTAAGCTTTGAGAACATGCATATTCCCTTTTATGCTTTTTATTTTGTTTTTGTTAATGCCTTCTTTATATTCTTTTTCTTTAACTTTTATTTGTGGGATATAAAGATTAGGGACGAATGAGAAAATAAAGAAAAAGTCAACCATTTCCGAGTATGAAAGAGAAGCAAATTAAATTCTGAGCAAGAAAGGTTGAAAGCCTTAGGCTCAGGCCTTACAAAGCTGACACGCACTTTTGGTTTTCTTTTACATCAGTTGTGTGCGAGACACGTCGACATCCCATATTTTCCCCCCTTTTGTTGCTTGGTCGCAATTTATAAGACAAAATATTAACGAGAAAATGATGAAAATGGTCCCAGTAAATTCAAAATAGTCTGTTAAGTAGAGTCCGCAACTTAAATAATCCAAAAAAGTGGTGTTTGAGATCAAAATAACCCATTAAAAAAGAAAGTTACATGAGTACCTTTTGCGCACTAATTTAGTGCACAATAGGACTAAACTATAACTTTACAGTTAAGTCCTATTAGTGCGCAATAGAGGTTATATTTTTTTGACACAATTTTAAAGTTCTCGAATTCACGTTTTTTTAAACTTTGACCAAAGATTAGTCATATTTCAAAACTCCGAAATATTAATACTTTATATAGAACTTGATATCTTTTTTTGCGGACAATAATGTCGGCTCATTACATCAAGTAAACTTAAACGTTTGGATCGTCGTTTTAGAAGTTGTAAAGTGCCCCGAAGTAAGTTTTGTTTGTTTGAATCTTGTTATCTTTAGGTTTAAGTGTTTTATTTTATAAGGTTTTGATTAAGTGTTTTATTTTTTAGTCAAGGCATTACTTTATTACAAATGTACAAATAAAAATATTATATTAAAAAATAATTCATCCAATACGAGAGATTCAAAATAATTCATTACAATAACAAAATAATACATCATTCTGTACAATAACAAAATATTTAAAACAATACTTCAAGTACGAAACACTCTTCCACTACGAGAGATACTTGCACCACCATGGCCTCGTAGGCTACACAAACGCTTATCATGGCCAGACTTCTTACACGTAGAGCACCTGCGAGAGTATGTCCTATCATTGACATCCATTTGATTGTGAATCCGACTTCGTGCGTTAACGCCCAATTTACGGATGTACTCCTTGTTAGAAATCATTGAAAATGGTTCGTTTGGCCAATAAGCTTGATCACCAAGTGGGTAGAAGTGGTCGGCATACGCTTTAAGGTAACTTTTGATGCTGTATTCCGATGCCACATAACTTGATACCATTTTTCCTATTGCCTCGAAACACTTGACAGCATGAGAACACGGCATGTGGTATGTTTGCCACTTACCACAACTACAGTTTCTCGTGCCCTCATAAACGGTATGTAAGCTTCCTCCCCGACCTTTGTAATAACCTGTCCTGACTTCATACACACGTTCAGCATAGTTATACTCGGTCATCTTGTGCAGCTCGCGTTTTTTCCTGTTATGCTCCATCAATTTTTTAAGTTTTGACATACATCTCCCACCCTCTACTAATATGGCTTTGGCATGCTTTTGTTCTTGTCACAAACCACTCCACAACTTGCATGAAAGTCATTCTCTCCATTGCAGTAACGGGTAGTCCCCGAGCAGATTTTAGTAGAATGACTTCGAGCTGTTTGTTGTAAGTATCTCCCATCTCCTTCCTTTATTAGCATGTAATGTCCATTTTTCAACTTCGATTTTCTTCAACCAAGTATATGTTTTTGGACTCACTGCCTTGATCATCTCCATCTTTACAAGCCATTTTTTTTGTTGATGCTCCATCACAGCCGCCCACATCAATTTGTTGAGTGTGTTGTTTCCAAACTTCGTTTGGAAATTTGCCTTAATGTGCCTTAAATAATAGCGATGGTAAGCAAAGGGAGGCTGTCACCCCTCCAAAGTAGACATATTGTGCAATATGCCTTGATGTCGATCAGATAGCACGCATATGCCCATACGATCCTTAATAATATACCGCCTCAAATGTGTCAAAAACATCCCCCATGTCTCGTTGCTCTCGTTAGAGGCAATTGCGAAAGCAAGAGGGAATATCGACCCATTGGCATCCATTCTTACTGTAGTCAGTAGCTTGATGTCATATACACCATATACGTGTGTTCCATCTATGGATATGACTAGCCGGCAGTGAGCAAAATCATCAATACATGGTTTGAATGTCCAAAATACAAAGTTGAAAATATTATCGGGCAGAAGCCTCCACTCTACAACAGTACCAGCATTGAATTTTTGTAGAGCTTCCATATACCTCGGCAACGCCTGGAAAGAGCCCTCCCAATTTCCATAAATCATCTCAAACGCACGACTATGCCCGAGATATCCCTTTCTCTTGCTTATCGTTTTATGATATACTGCCTTAACGTTTCTAATGCAATCTTTGACGGGGATCCTGCACAAGCTTAAACAAACAACATTTAGCAATGATAATTTAATTGATGTAAGAATTATAATGAACTAGGTCGAATAGTTTACCTTGGGGTTTCGGCAACGTCTTTAAGTAGCACTTGAGCAATCATATTTATATCTAAATTAAAATGATCTACTCGATTCTCTCCCATATCACAAGTGTGACGTTGGTGGAATTTTGTTATTAAACTACAACATATTCAATATCGAGTAGTAGAAATGTAGATTGGTCTTTAGTCCTTCCAAATGATTCGAATAGCAGTGGTAATTATAGTTCAAATCATAGCAGTTATTCCAGTGAAACAAATTTTCTTGATAACAATGATTTCAAACTAGACTATTTGAAACCCCAGCTTCTTATAGAGCGTAATGATGATTTTTGCAGCTTGAAATATTCAGATCCACGAGAATATTATTGTGGGTTACGCCGAGAATGGGTATATCGGCATGCCGAATCAGAACGTCTTGTTCGTGACTTGGAAAATCTCAATGCTCAAATCCCAACAAGGTACTCAATAACCATGCCTCGAGTAGGTCCAGAAACTTGCGAGCTTGTCGTACAAAGGATTAGAAAATAAAACAACAGAATGCTAGCAAGACATTGTAGATTTTACATGCTAAAGTTGGCCGAAGAACAAGCATCATCAACAAGTAGAGAATTAACATCTACATAAAAACGATATGTCTTAAGAAACCCAAAATATTGTTCTAAGGAAGATATTGAAAACTTCTATTCTGATGATGATTAGGGGTTATTTTGGTTCACTCTCTTAGATTTTGGGTCATTTAAGTTTCGGACTCATGCGGTTAATTTGTATTTTTAGTTTATGATGAATTCATCAATTTAAATATTTTTAGTATGTTTTTAATTTGCTTTGAGTGTTATAGTCTATTATTAATTTATATAATCTTCTTAGATTTAATAATACACAAAAATTTCAACAATTCACAATCTAAAAAAAAAACACAAATAAATTAGTACATAAAGGGTGCGGATTACATAATAAATGAAAATGTGCAACTAGTAAAAACAAAGTACATAAAAATAACAAACTAAATAGAAAATACATAGAAAAACAAAATAAACAGAAATATTAAACATAATAAACAAAATACATAGAAATAATAAACAACAACGACATAGCACAAATAATCTTCCAAAATTTCAGTTTTTCTTTCAAAGCATTTTTCTCGTGTTGAGTTTCTCTGAGGTTGGCCTTAAGAAAACTTTGTTTTTCTTCGGATTCTCTTAGGGAGACCTCCAAAAGGTCAATTTTTTCTTGAGCTTCCATAAGCTTAAATTGCAAGTCAAACTTCACAGTATCTCTAGAGATACATGAAGTCACGGTATCTCTATCAACAAGAAGCTTTTTAAACATCGCCGCCACCGTTTTATCCACGAGAATGCTATCTTCCCAACGAAAATGTTTGCAACCGCCCATATCCATTAAACATTACAAGAAAATCAGTTTTTAAAGTAAAATATGTAGATAATGTGAAAAAAATTTAAACCCTAAAAAATTATAAAAAACACTTACTTCGGGCACTTTACAACGCCAAAAACGACGCCCCAGATTATCTTGGGTCCTTGATGTTCGTAGCTTACAATAATGACCACATTCACAAACATCGGGTTCTATAGCAAAGTTTGACGTTTCAGAGATTTGGGACATGATTTTGGGGGGGATAAAGTATGTTGAAAAGGTGAAAATGGAGGAGGTGAAGAAGAGTAACTTGGAAAAATGAAGCTGGTAGGGTTTTTATTAACCTCTATTGCGCACTAATTTAGTGCGCAATACGACTTAACTGTAAAGTTACAGTTAAGTCCTATTGCGCACTAAATTAGTGCGCAATAGGTACTTATGTAACTTTTTTTAATAGGTTATTTTGGTCTCAAACCCCACTTTTTGGGTCATTTAAGTTGCGGACTCCCGTTAAGTATGTACTAAATAATTTTGATCTTTTAAAGTTATCAAAAGTGAATACTTTTAACCTCTATTAAATATTACCTATTTACCATCAAAAGGTACAGTTCAATTTATTTAGTGGTTCAAAGGATACGTGGATAGATTTATTATAGATAAAGTAAATGACAAGCAATAAGCAATGAAATCAAGTAAGTATAAAGTGATAATATAATAAATTAAGCCTGGGTCGTATGCGCTGGGAGGAATCTCTCAGTGAAAATGAATCCGGTTGAATATCAGTCTTGAAGAACAATATGGATCTGGTAAAAAAAAGTAGATAAATTGTAAGATGATTTGCTAGAATGCTTAAAGTGTAAATTGTTGCTAGAATTGGATGTTCTCTAACACTAATATTAGGCACCTTTTATAGGTACCAATCCACCAGCATAGAGCCGTGAATCGCTCTTCATTATGGGACAATAATAGACAGTAAATGTTATTTAATTACAAAAGTATAACATTTGGCTACATATCCGGACCGGATATGTAACGCCCGAAACTCATAACTGCTCTGTGACAATTGCTTAGGATTCTTTGCTTCGGGTGCGTGTGGAATGATTTCCTTTGGGTCCTCGAACAAATTGTGCCTTAGTCGTCTCTATTCCCACATGCCAACATCTTATCCTGCCACATGTGATGTCAGTTTTCACCCTATACATTACCAAACTTTATAAGTTAGATTTGATGGAAATTACGAAAAACAATATTAATTCCATATTTGTAAACTTGTTTGTAGGCTGATGAGTTATGACCTCTTATAGTTTTGATGATCTGACAAACATGCCAAGGATCAGGTCCTTGATCAAGTTCCCTGAAGACTGTACATCACATGACAGTTGTAAAGCTGTGTGCACTGTTCCGTCAAGAAATATCACAGCAGCACAGTTGTATGCATGCTATATTCTAAAGACCAGTATAACGACTCTTTTGAAGTCACATGCATCTCACATGATCATCACATGCTCTCATTTGAGTTCCTATTTAAACAACATGTTGGCATTTTTTTTAAGACACCACTTGAAAACCTAAAAATTCAGATTCCTACAAGTACAGCCGCCACTGTTGTCTTTGGTGCTTTCAAGAACAAAGCTAAGACAAGTTCAAGGACCAGATCTCAACAAAGGAAGATGTTTTTATGTCTTAGAGTTATCTAGTCATTATGATCTCTACATTGTAAACCTACACTTTTTCAAGAGAAGAGTTTCGTAGGTATTTTGTTTTTATGAAGCTTTTGTTGTAAATGCTTGGCTAGAGTTAGTAGTGATGTTAAGGTTCAGCTAGAGTTAGTTGAATCAGTTTAGTGGTTGACTCGAGTTAGTCAACAAGGTTCTTCCAATAGAGTTATTGTAAAGGGAGGGATTAGTGGTCTAATTCCTATATTGCAAAAGCTTGTAATCTGAAACATTGCTCAGTTTAGTGAAGCTGAAAATCCTACTGAGGTAGGTCGTGGTTTTTAATCCCTTGAGCAAGGAGTTTTCCACGTAAATATCTTACCTTAATTACTTTAAGTATATCTCTGTGAAAACAGTTTAGGGACCATGTCCCTTGGATTGTTTTGGTGGATTCATAGGTTTTAACAATTTGTATCAGAGCATGTACTTTCTAAAAGGTTAACACCTAGAAAGGATCTCTCGTTATGTCTGATCCACCAAGTCTTGAGAAAGAAAAATATATCGATAGGCCACCAAGATATTATGAAAGGTGGAAGGCAAGGCTGTCTAGGATTGAGATGCTCACTACTGAATATGAGCTCTTCAAAATGAAGGATGGAGAGTCAATTTTTAATATGTATGCTAGATTTTCCTCAATCATTGATGAGCTTCACTCTCTGGGTAAAGAATATGAGGAAGAGTCCCTTAACCGCAAAATGCTGCAGGCATTACTAATGTCATAGGAAAAGAAAGTATGTTCCATCGTTGAATCCGAAGATTTGGCAAAAATAACTCTTAATGAGCTTATATACGATCTCAAGACGTATGAGCTAAAAACGAAGGTTACCAAGGAGGAGGATGAGAATAACCCAGGAAATGAGAAGTATGGATTAAGTCTCATTACTAAGGAACTTTCAAAGATAGGATGCTGCGGCAGAAATGCTCAAGAAGGAAAGGAAAAGAACCAGGTCCCGGTCGACAAGCTCAACTCAAAAACTGCTACTAACATCATGGTAGAAGAGGCTCTGGCTGCTGGGGAAGATACCTCAGACAAATCTAAAGATGAGAATGATGCTGGGAAGGCTTCCTCAATGAATATTGATGGGGAAGCTTCATAACATGATTCCTTCCTTGCACTTGTGGCAAAATCTGAAGATGAGGATGACAATGAGGTAAATCTTCTCGATGTTCAAAAAAATCTAAAAAACTACTCTCAAAAGAAGTTAATATCTCTTGCAAATGTATTGATTGATGCATATCATAGCCTTGTACATAAGATTCTCTAACTGAGGAAGCTGATGTCTTAGAACAAGCAAGAGATGATATGGCAGTCACTATAGTGGATTTAACGGAACAAGTTCAGGAATTATCTAGAAATAATGCTCTGTTAAACAACCAAATGAAAAAATGGATAAACACGCCATGGAAAAAACAAGAAGGGAACGGAAGTAAAATTCATCTTGAGATTGAAAGCAGACTTGAAAAGGCCAGGATGAGCCTCACTGATGAAGTAGATAAGAATAGAGTACTTCAAAAGGAGCTAAAACAAGTCAAAACTGAACTTGAGATGTCACTCCTTTGTACCTTACCCTTAGATAAAACTGCGGCTAAGCGCAATGACGATGATAGAAAATGGAGTTTTGGTGCTAAACAAGTCAAGAATTCCTATAATATGCAGAGTAAATGTTCCTCCGTGACTCAAAATTGGTGGTGCAATAATTATGATCATGTCGCTCATCATGAGGACTTGAGTAAAGCAAAAGGTCAGCCTGCACAGAGAAACAGAAAAGATGTTGAGAGCAGACAGAGAAAATAGGGACCTGGTCCTCGTAAGAAGGAGAATGTGTTACCAGTATGGGCGAACAGACATCTAGTTCACCCATTTTATCAGTACTTGGGACCCAAATTGTCTTGGGTTCCTAAGACCAATAAGCGATCATATATAAAGGCTGGAGTGAGAGGGGGGGGGGGGGGGGGGGGGGGGAGGCAGTCAATAGTGGTTGAAACATGGTGACTGCTCTAAGGAAATGATTGAAGAATTAGAAAATCCTCTCTTACTCAAAGCCTTAAAAAGTGGGAGCGTGATACACCCCAAGATGGTTATCAAGCTTGCGGATCCGACCTTGTATCAAAATATTGCTTGAAGGACTTTGAAGATGCATGGAAGGAGGATTTGAGGCTTGAAGGGATGCTAAAATGGAAGTACAAGACTTCACTTGGAAGAGTACGTGGAGCATGGAAAAAGAGGTCATTTATGCAAAGGGGCTATTTTTGAAACACAAGCTCATATGCCAAAGAAGACTAAGAAGACCCTTATTTCATTAAGGGTAGTTTTGTAATAATCATTATTAGTCTTTATTCTTAACCTAGTATAAATACTACACTATGTCATTTTATGAGGGTTAGATTATGTTGATGTATGAAAATTTGAGCAAGTGCTCTTTGTGAGGATTTTTAGGAATTCCTCTTTCTTTTATGTTTGAAACCTCTGACTACTTTGGATGAGTGAATCCAAGTATGAGTTCAATTTTCTATCCTTCCTTGGTTTATTCTAATAGCTAAATGTATATTTGATTGTTAGTTTTAACTTTTCTCTCATATTTCTCCGTTAATTTCTATCTATCCTACTTGTGTTGTTTAATTCCGTATTTTTCTAATTTGAATCGTATCATTTGGTACCAGAGCCTAGAATAGATTTGTTGAAAAAAACTAGTCTTGGGATTTGTTACAAAAAAGAAAAAAAATTGCAAAATTAGAAATTCCAAAAATAGACCTACTGTTCTAGGTGTTCTTTTTGAAGTAGTATCTTATTATGTGAGTTTATACCAGTCACGAACAGATCTGAAAATATCAAAAAAAAAAAATGTGTGTGTGTTTTTGGTGTTCTACATGACTGCGCTGCTTGACGTGTCGTATATGTGACGTGAATGTTGTTGGGTTACTGGTTTCGGGTCCTTTGGATCTAAAATATACAAATTTTATTTGTTGTTCAAGTTTTATTAATTTGGGTTTGGGATTTCACCATCTTTGTACTCATTTGGGTTTTGTTGTTTGAGCTGAGATTGATTCACAAACTGATCTGTGAGTTGAAAGAATACCGTTTCCGGGCTCACTGTTGAACGACGTTGTTAAGTTTCTTGTGGTTGTTTGAATTCAAATATGGAAAATTTCAGTTGCAGCTACTAGTTTGTAGAGACTAAATCTGGAAATCCCATTGTTGTTGGGTTCTTGTGGTGCTCGGACTTGCGAAATATCGAGTCCGAGATTTGAAGTGGCAGTTATTTCGTTTTTCGAAAAATTGATTTGAGCTAGAAAAGTTGACAAACAAAGCAGGTAACACACTTCCATGGACAGCCATTGTTGAAGAGCTTCGGAGCTCAAACTAGAACCTCATACCGAGCTCACTTGGCCGAATCTGTGAAGTACAAATTTGAGTCTTAAAAATCTGGAAGTGAAGACGGTTTAACGCTGAAAATAGCAAGTATTCATTGATCTGGGCTGAGCGACGTGAAGGAGGCATTCATTAAACTCCATTATCAAAGCTTTGGAGTTCAAGTTAAGTTGGGTTTCCAGATCGTTGAGGGGTTTGTTGGCTCGCTACTTATTTGGAAACCATTTTTGTGCTTGGCAATGACTTTAAGTTCTGAAAAATAGAAGAAAATTGTCCGCCATTGACGAGCTCCGTTGAAGCTTTGAGTTTGAAGTTTCGGGTTGCCGCAAATGAACTCCTATTTGAACGGGTGATATCTCAAAAGAATCGAAACTTCTAGAGGAGTTCAAATCCTGATTTTGGGGGTGTTTGACTGAGATTTGAGGTGTATTTGGGTTAATTTACAGCAGCTGCTGTATGAAGAAGAAGATGAACGCTGCAATTTTCAAATTTTGCAGAAATAACCCAAATTGTCCAATTTGCGCCTAGTGACCAATTCTCTATCCAATTTTGAAAATAGCATTTCCAGCTTGCTTGTCTATTTTTTTTTCTTGTTAATTTTAACTACTTTAACATTTTTATTAGTTCATATTAGTGTTAATTTAGTTATTTCAGTCCATATTTTTCATTTCGTGCTAATTCTTTCGTCTTTTCTATGTTATTTTCGTTGTGAATTTTATTGTTTCCTAGTCCGTTTGTTTTTGTTTATCCATTCTTCGTGACACATAAACTCCACTCCGGACCGATACTTGGAGCTCATTCAAAGGACAGTTGAAGTTGTGGTTCTTGAGATTGAGGATCTAGGCTACGTGTGCGAAAAGGCTTGAGTGGTGAGGTCAATTGAATGAGATCACAAAAGCCATCGACCTTTGAGTGATACACGAGCGAAAATTGAGTGAAATTGATTGAGTGCCACAAATAAAGGTGAGGGTGTGATTGTGAGGTCCTTGTCTTATACTAACCACTCTTCTTTGTTTTAAAATGTCTTTAATAGGTACAAGGAGTTATATGGGTGGGATGGATGGCTATGAAACTTTGAAGTATATTCCTTCTTGTAACTCTCATACTAGTGGAGTATCATATGAATATTGTTATGATTAGTTGAATGAGGGTCCTCAAGATGTAAGGGGAATTGATGTGAAAGAAGGGATTTGTAGATTTGAGGTGGATATCAACTATCAAAGGGGATATACTATTGAGGTGGGAAGAAACATATTCGAAAATTTTATTAGTCCCGCGGTTGTGAAAAGGTTGGGTCTACATTGTTATCAAATGTCTCCTCCAAAGTTCTTCAATGGGACACGGATCAATGAAGTGGTGGAGAATGTATATATTAGTAAAGGGAAATATTTTATAGTTCGCCAATTTGTTATGTGTTTCCTTTGACCACTTGTGATCTATGCTTGGGATATCCTTAGTATAAATGTGGTTATGATCTTATTTATGAAGATGTGCGTAGAAGATTCATGATTCATACTCATTGGGGTTTTGATGAACGCCTCTTTAAGGAATTGCCTATCTAAAAACCTCAAAGGAGTAAGCTTGTGGAAGCCTACCAAGAAGAGAAGAGAAATGCGTCATCTTATTCTACTCCAAGTAGAAGTTTCTATAAGTCCTCACATGATGACACATCAACAAGTCCTACAAGTTCAAGAAGCCATGAAATTAATGAAACAAGTGTTGGCTTGAGAACTACTCAAGAAGTAAGCTCTAAGTGTTGTGACCAATCTAAAATGAAGATGTCAAAGAAGTCAAAAGATGGATCTCTAAGTCCAAGGCTTGAAATTGATTTGAAGGGTCATCCTAACCCTTCAAAGGGCATTCTTGGAGTACACCCTAACTCCCCTAAAGATGAGAGACAAAATATTGAGAGGAGTAAGGGAGAGAAAAATGGCAACTTAAGAGAGGAAAAAGGAGAGAATGTGTGGAGTGATGTGAGAAAGTTGTCACACACTTCTTCTAACTCTAACAATTTCAATATTTCTTCTTCTATTTGTGATGTCTCTTGTGTAGGTACTTTTGGAAGCAAATCATTGTTGGAGGATCCAAAGGGGAATGCCCCTAAAGAACCTGAAATTTTCCCACGCTTAAAAGATAAAATGGAGGCCAAGACCATTTCTTCAATTGGTCAAGTGAACTTGAAATTGGGAAGTCAACGTAAAGAAGATCATTTTCTTGAGCATCAAGGTAAAATAGCTATCCCTAATACTTCAAGTGTTTATTATGTTATGAATGAAGTACTGATACACTAGTTGATCCTTTTGATGACTGAATTGAATCTTCTTGCAAGATTAATTTGTGTCCATCTAGTGTTGACAATTGTGTTATGAATGATAGTGCAATGTCATGTGATAAGAGTGCTCATACACTAGTTGATCCTTTTGATGATCGAATTCATTCTTCTAGCAAGATCAATTTGTGTCCACCTAGTGTTGACACTTGTGATGAGAATGGTACTATGGTTAACACCTTGAATGTGAGTGGTGGCTTGTCTTTGTGTAATCTTGATAATTCATCTTCTTGCATTATGAACCAAAGTGATTGTTATCAGCATCCACTAGTTGATCTCAATTGTGTAGCTAATGAAGTTCTTTCTTGTGAGCTTGTGAAGCTACAAACTAGTGATGTGAAATTTAAGAACGTTAGTGAGCTTGAATGTGCTTCCTTGAGTAATTGTTTAATTCATGATCCTATTGCTACATTTTCTCATAGAAACACTATTCTTGTTGCTAACTTGATAGAGGACGGTTGTCTTTTTGCAAGTGAAATTTAGTTGTCTTGATTCCTTATCTTGTAAAGGCATGAACTCTAGTTGTGCAAGGAACTTTGAGTTGAGTTGGAAGAATGCGAGTGCAATGTCATGTGCTGGCAAGAGTAGAAAGAGTACTTTTCTTGAAAAGAAAGATAGCATGATAAAAATCCATTCCTTGTTCTATTTCATGAATTCCATTAAGAACATTGGTTTGGATGAATATTGTGCTAATTATCCCCTTGTTGATGTGGACCTTTCTCTCTTGAAAAAAGATGATCCTTTAGTTGAGGAAGAATTTGATTTGCTTGATTATTTGAGAAACCCAACTAAATATTATTTGTCACGACCCAACCCCATAGGCCGTGACTAGTGCCCGATCTGGGCACCCAAACACATCTATCAAATGCTATCTCAAATTTTTATCAAACGCATTCAAGTATATAGCAGAAGCCGACAAGGCTATATTTCAAATTTAGATAATTTCCAGAAAAATTTCGGCAGAGTTTCCTTTGTTTTACAGACTATCCAAATTAACCCTGCGCACAGATAATACCAACAATGACCACCCAGGGCCAACAAAGCAACATTTAAACATATGCGGACCGGCCGCCGCGGTGAATGGGATCGCCCAAACACAACATATACACGCATCCGTACAGAAAGACCCCAACCCACAAACATGTCTACAGACCTCTAAACAGACCGACAGAATCATATGACGGGACAGGGCCCCGCCGTACCCATGAACGAGAATATATAAATACAGTAGTGACAGACTGTACCAAAAGATGGGCTCTGAATAAAAGAGCGCTCCAAATGGCAGAAAAATATCCTAGACGGACGGATCAGCAAACCTGTCGTCGGTACCTGCGCGGCATGAAAACGCAGCCCCCGAAGAAAGGGGGTCAGTACGAAATATGTACTGAATATGTAAAGCCTGAATTACAGAAACCAAAATCATAACCGGAAACAGAACGAACAGAAAGGAATGCAAAAATCCAGAATACCAAATGCATATTTCAAAACATAAGGAATGTGTACAGAAACATATGCCATATCATGTCCGGCCCCCGCCAAGGGACTCGGTAGACAGAACGTGGTCACCCTCCCGACGCTGGTGCCACAACACATAAGGATCAGAATAGGGGATAACCCCATAACATAGCATGTCATGTCAAATGGCCATATCGGATCATATCATATCATATCAAATAGTGTACATGGCACAGCATACTCCACAACCCATGTACACGTATACCTGCCCCCTCACCATCGAGGCACGGCGAACAATGCAGAGGAATACGCTTGACAACATATCCTGGCCCGGGCTCAGTGAAGGAAACATTGAGACATCCACGAGTGGAGTAGTGAGAAACTAATGCAACATGAGACATAATACATTTTACAAGGACTCGATGGAGTATTCCGAACAACAACCGTATTAATGAAACCGCACGATAGTCACGGTGCGTATATTTCGGATAACAAAAATAGATTATGTGATAATAGTCTTCTTGGGATCATTTCCATATTCCAAAATAATTTATAAGACTCAATAGAATAACTTAACAAGTGTCATTTAGTAGTCAGAAGAGTAGTTAAGACGTTTCCTTTAAAACTTCTCAAAATAGGTTAAAATGCAATAAGAGTGAAATCGAGCATAGTGGGCCCACCTCGGGTCAACTAAAGTGATAGGCTCAATTTACGTACATTAAGTCTATAGAGTCATCCCTGGAGATCTTCAAACAATCTCCTAACTTTCCAAGCAATTTGTGTAAACTTACCAAATTCTTTCAACAAAACGTACTTATAGGATTCAATTCTATTGAATGAAAAATGAACATTTTCAGATTTAGTTTGCTATAAACAGAATATCCCCCGAGGTTCAATTTCAAACCTAGTACATCTAGGACATGCCAAGAGAAAGAAAAGGATAGTTTTACATACCTGTCGACGACTATCCGTGAATCCCTTTTGCCTCGTTGCTCTTTTCGCCTATTTATATAAAAGTGACGTTATCGTTAGTAACTATATTTCCTAGTTCGCCACTCTATAGTTCATTCTTCTATAGGACCTACATTCCAGTCTATATATGTGTTCTCACTTAAGTATTCTATTATCTAGCATTTTGGCGAAAATTCGGCAGCACTTCCCCTTATAGGTTCACCTATCCAAATTTCCAATTGTGTTCCTGTAGACACAGAAATACCAGCAACAATACATGGGCACACTTATACTTTCAATTCCTTCAATCCAATAAAAAAAAAACGACAATATGATCGTATCAACACAATTCCAACTTTAACTTTCCAATCTTTTCGCCATATAGTTCGGGACAACAACAACTATAGCATCAAATAAATCAGTCCACTAATTTCCCTTACACCAGCCCCTACACGGCTTCAATACCAACATACAAAATTCCATGATTTTTATTCATTTCCACACATTACCACACGTTCAAACCATCCACAATATATGCAAAATAATATTGAACATTACTTCATATAAGCCTTTCACACGACTAACTTTAAATTTCAACAATAACATTTCAACACCAACATACACAATTTCATGCATCAAATTCATATTTGTACATTCACAACACATTCAACTTCATCCCAAAACATATAGAAAATGATCAATTTTTACCTTAACAAGTTGGTCCCTTAACCTTGCTATTCACTTGAATATCCACAACACATTGAGACATTAATCACACTTGGAACTTCAACAAAATTTTCCTCCACTGTTCGGCTAAGCAGTTCTGGCCGAGGACCTCCTTCCTTCTCCAACTTACTTCTTTCTTTCACCTTAGGACTTTGATCAAATTACAAAAATAATTTTTCTCCCTCAAACAACCATGCTGGCCGAAACAGCCATGGCCATGTTTTTCTTGCTTTTAAGCTCACTTTGACAAATATGAAATGAAAATGTTCATTCCACTGTTTACTTAGTCACATATGTATGAGCTCCAATCATCCTACACGTGCCCTTCTAAGGTGGATTGTATTGGATGATTTCATTTTATTCATTTTCTTAACCTCATGCGCATAAAGTTTGTCACCTAGCTCGAGTTCCTGGAAAAGCTTTGCACCAACATTGTTAAATTGTAATATTAAATTGCCCTAAAGATAATACTGTACAAAAGTTGTGTCCCTAAATTTAATCAACCAGGACCACCTAAAAGTAAGTTAATATGTCATGACTCACAATTAAATAACCAAAGGTGGTGCACAGCAAGTAAAGACATGTTAAGGAATTAATTAATGATATATAGTATATACCAAGCCATGATCTTTGAAAAGCCCATCATCTGAAGGAATCCAAAACGGTTTTGTGTCTTTATCTGTGTGGGTTTTGTGATCTAACTATATGACACAGCCTGCATGAACCCCTTTTTTTTTTTTTACTAATTCGGGTGGGGCCCACATGGCCCCTTTAAGCTTAATTAATTAATGAAGTGATTTAAATTTTAATCCCACTTAATAATCTAATCATAGTTAATTTACCCCTAATCTCCAATAATATCTTTATACCAATAAAATTTATACACAATTTATGTTTTAATTAAAATTGAAAATTAACGATTTCTATTTCGTATCCGAAAATAATTCCGCCTTTAACTTGAGTCGATTTGCTTGCGGATAATTCGTCGTATAAATGTACGGGGTATAACATCCTCCCCCCCTTTAGAACATTCGTCCTCGAATGTCAAATTAATCTTATAGGGTCTTGTAAGCATTTTGGGGAAAATATATCACAAAGTAGAGGCTAGACCTGTCAATACACTTATATTTCGAAAAAAGACATTAGTATACCTGTATCCGCGTTTGGTAGCGCCTCCGGGTCCTGTCGACTAGTCAAGGCATAGATGCGGTTCGAAGGACCGCTTGAACTGGGAGCTCCGCCACGACCTCTGCTGCGGCCTGCTGATGTCGACGTACCCTGCCCCGCAGGGCGTATGGCTATCGAAGGAGACGATGACCCAGCGACTGACCCGGTAGGCTGCGCTGCACCTCCCAAATTACCCTTATACGGGCACTCTCTCACAGTATGGCCCTGGCGGCCACAAGAATAACAAGCACCTGTAGCACGGTAGCACTCTCCAGGGTGGTATCTCCCACAGTAAGAACACTGAGGCCTGGGTGGCCTCGTCTGACCGGAACTCCTGTCTACCCGCGAACCTGAAACCCCGGAGCTCTGGCCTGCTCCTAAATACCCTGGGCTATCAAATCTCCTGCCTGAGAACTGCGGAGGTGTGCTCTGTGCCGGCTGGGAAGAATGCCAGCTAGACTGCTGCTGCGGCTGAGGCTGTCTGCCTCGGGAATCTCCAGAATATCCTGCAGACCTGGCCCTCTTGGGCGGCCTCCTGTCCCGATCTCTGCTGGAATAATCGTCCCTGTGTCGGTCCTCCATACCCAGAGCATAGGCCTGTAGTCGGGCGATATCCATATCTGTCTGCAATGCCACCGCCATACAGCCATCAATCAAATAACGGTCTAACCCCATCACGTATCTGTGCATCCGATCGGCCATGTCTGCTACTATGGCAGGTGCATACCGGGCCAGAGAATCAAACTCCAAATTATACTCACGAACGCTCCGACCCCTCTGCTGCAGATGCAAAAATCGATCAACCTGCGCCCGCCGTAACTCTGGGGGCAAAAAGTGGCGGGTAAACGCAGCCACGAACTCGTCCCAAGTAGCTGGGGAAGCACCCTCACCCCTGGATAGCTCCCAGGACTCATACCAGTGAGCAGCAACATCCCGTAGTCTGTGCGAGGCCAACTCAACAGACTCAGTCTCTGAAGCCCTGACCAAGTCTAGTGAGCGTCGCATCCCCCGAATAAAGTCATGGGGGTCCTCGTCGGGCTTAGACCCAAAAAACTCTGGGGGGCCACATAATAGGAACTCTCGAACCCTCAGGCTGTCACGCCTGTCATCATCATCATCATCCCTCCGCCCGCGTCTGCGAGCCTGCCCCGCTACCAGTCGAGTCAATAGCTGAACTGCCTCTCGCAGGGTACCATCATCTGCCCCTGGCTGGGGAACTGGAGGCGCGGCCGTTGGAGCCTCTGGAGCTAATGGTGTAGCCGTCCCCCGACCCCTAGTGGCAGCGACTGGTGCTCCAGACTCCTCTGATGATGAAGACGTAGTAGAGTCTGCTGGCTGGGACGCAATATCACGCATCATCTGAGCAAGGGTCCGAGTACCCTTCTGAGCCCGACTGGTCTCTCCTACCACGCCCTTTTTCTTCTGGGCGGCCGTCGCCTTTTTCGGAGGCATCACTGAAAGAAAAGCAACAACGGATCAGAACAGAATCATCCTAATAGCATAGCTCTATCGCACGATCTTAGATTCAAAGGAAGGAAACACCATAAATGTCCTGCAGCCTCCTGTTTATAGATGTGGTGCACAACACACCGATAAACAAGACTCTACGAGACACGGTCTGTAGACATTCCGAGGACAAACCGCTCTGATACCACTTCTGTCACGACCCAACCCCATAGGCCGTGACTAGTGCCCGATCTGGGCACCCAAACACATCTATCAAATGCTATCTCAAATTTTTATCAAACGCATTCAAGTATATAGCAGAAGCCGACAAGGCTATATTTCAAATTTAGATAATTTCCAGAAAAATTTCGGCAGAGTTTCCTTTGTTTTACAGACTATCCAAATTAACCCTGCGCACAGATAATACCAACAATGACCACCCAGGGCCAACAAAGCAACATTTAAACATATGCGGACCGGCCGCCGCGGTGAATGGGATCGCCCAAACACAACATATACACGCATCCGTACAGAAAGACCCCAACCCACAAACATGTCTACAGACCTCTAAACAGACCGACAGAATCATATGACGGGACAGGGCCCCGCCGTACCCATGAACGAGAATATATAAATACAGTAGTGACAGACTGTACCAAAAGATGGGCTCTGAATAAAAGAGCGCTCCAAATGGCAGAAAAATATCCTAGACGGACGGATCAGCAAACCTGTCGTCGGTACCTGCGCGGCATGAAAACGCAGCCCCCGAAGAAAGGGGGTCAGTACGAAATATGTACTGAATATGTAAAGCCTGAATTACAGAAACCAAAATCATAACCGGAAACAGAACGAACAGAAAGGAATGCAAAAATCCAGAATACCAAATGCATATTTCAAAACATAAGGAATGTGTACAGAAACATATGCCATATCATGTCCGGCCCCCGCCAAGGGACTCGGTAGACAGAACGTGGTCACCCTCCCGACGCTGGTGCCACAACACATAAGGATCAGAATAGGGGATAACCCCATAACATAGCATGTCATGTCAAATGGCCATATCGGATCATATCATATCATATCAAATAGTGTACATGGCACAGCATACTCCACAACCCATGTACACGTATACCTGCCCCCTCACCATCGAGGCACGGCGAACAATGCAGAGGAATACGCTTGACAACATATCCTGGCCCGGGCTCAGTGAAGGAAACATTGAGACATCCACGAGTGGAGTAGTGAGAAACTAATGCAACATGAGACATAATACATTTTACAAGGACTCGATGGAGTATTCCGAACAACAACCGTATTAATGAAACCGCACGATAGTCACGGTGCGTATATTTCGGATAACAAAAATAGATTATGTGATAATAGTCTTCTTGGGATCATTTCCATATTCCAAAATAATTTATAAGACTCAATAGAATAACTTAACAAGTGTCATTTAGTAGTCAGAAGAGTAGTTAAGACGTTTCCTTTAAAACTTCTCAAAATAGGTTAAAATGCAATAAGAGTGAAATCGAGCATAGTGGGCCCACCTCGGGTCAACTAAAGTGATAGGCTCAATTTACGTACATTAAGTCTATAGAGTCATCCCTGGAGATCTTCAAACAATCTCCTAACTTTCCAAGCAATTTGTGTAAACTTACCAAATTCTTTCAACAAAACGTACTTATAGGATTCAATTCTATTGAATGAAAAATGAACATTTTCAGATTTAGTTTGCTATAAACAGAATATCCCCCGAGGTTCAATTTCAAACCTAGTACATCTAGGACATGCCAAGAGAAAGAAAAGGATAGTTTTACATACCTGTCGACGACTATCCGTGAATCCCTTTTGCCTCGTTGCTCTTTTCGCCTATTTATATAAAAGTGACGTTATCGTTAGTAACTATATTTCCTAGTTCGCCACTCTATAGTTCATTCTTCTATAGGACCTACATTCCAGTCTATATATGTGTTCTCACTTAAGTATTCTATTATCTAGCATTTTGGCGAAAATTCGGCAGCACTTCCCCTTATAGGTTCACCTATCCAAATTTCCAATTGTGTTCCTGTAGACACAGAAATACCAGCAACAATACATGGGCACACTTATACTTTCAATTCCTTCAATCCAATAAAAAAAAAACGACAATATGATCGTATCAACACAATTCCAACTTTAACTTTCCAATCTTTTCGCCATATAGTTCGGGACAACAACAACTATAGCATCAAATAAATCAGTCCACTAATTTCCCTTACACCAGCCCCTACACGGCTTCAATACCAACATACAAAATTCCATGATTTTTATTCATTTCCACACATTACCACACGTTCAAACCATCCACAATATATGCAAAATAATATTGAACATTACTTCATATAAGCCTTTCACACGACTAACTTTAAATTTCAACAATAACATTTCAACACCAACATACACAATTTCATGCATCAAATTCATATTTGTACATTCACAACACATTCAACTTCATCCCAAAACATATAGAAAATGATCAATTTTTACCTTAACAAGTTGGTCCCTTAACCTTGCTATTCACTTGAATATCCACAACACATTGAGACATTAATCACACTTGGAACTTCAACAAAATTTTCCTCCACTGTTCGGCTAAGCAGTTCTGGCCGAGGACCTCCTTCCTTCTCCAACTTACTTCTTTCTTTCACCTTAGGACTTTGATCAAATTACAAAAATAATTTTTCTCCCTCAAACAACCATGCTGGCCGAAACAGCCATGGCCATGTTTTTCTTGCTTTTAAGCTCACTTTGACAAATATGAAATGAAAATGTTCATTCCACTGTTTACTTAGTCACATATGTATGAGCTCCAATCATCCTACACGTGCCCTTCTAAGGTGGATTGTATTGGATGATTTCATTTTATTCATTTTCTTAACCTCATGCGCATAAAGTTTGTCACCTAGCTCGAGTTCCTGGAAAAGCTTTGCACCAACATTGTTAAATTGTAATATTAAATTGCCCTAAAGATAATACTGTACAAAAGTTGTGTCCCTAAATTTAATCAACCAGGACCACCTAAAAGTAAGTTAATATGTCATGACTCACAATTAAATAACCAAAGGTGGTGCACAGCAAGTAAAGACATGTTAAGGAATTAATTAATGATATATAGTATATACCAAGCCATGATCTTTGAAAAGCCCATCATCTGAAGGAATCCAAAACGGTTTTGTGTCTTTATCTGTGTGGGTTTTGTGATCTAACTATATGACACAGCCTGCATGAACCCCTTTTTTTTTTTTTACTAATTCGGGTGGGGCCCACATGGCCCCTTTAAGCTTAATTAATTAATGAAGTGATTTAAATTTTAATCCCACTTAATAATCTAATCATAGTTAATTTACCCCTAATCTCCAATAATATCTTTATACCAATAAAATTTATACACAATTTATGTTTTAATTAAAATTGAAAATTAACGATTTCTATTTCGTATCCGAAAATAATTCCGCCTTTAACTTGAGTCGATTTGCTTGCGGATAATTCGTCGTATAAATGTACGGGGTATAACATCCTCCCCCCCTTTACAACATTCGTCCTCGAATGTCAAATTAATCTTATAGGGTCTTGTAAGCATTTTGGGGAAAATATATCACAAAGTAGAGGCTAGACCTGTCAATACACTTATATTTCGAAAAAAGACATTAGTATACCTGTATCCGCGTTTGGTAGCGCCTCCGGGTCCTGTCGACTAGTCAAGGCATAGATGCGGTTCGAAGGACCGCTTGAACTGGGAGCTCCGCCACGACCTCTGCTGCGGCCTGCTGATGTCGACGTACCCTGCCCCGCAGGGCGTATGGCTATCGAAGGAGACGATGACCCAGCGACTGACCCGGTAGGCTGCGCTGCACCTCCCAAATTACCCTTATACGGGCACTCTCTCACAGTATGGCCCTGGCGGCCACAAGAATAACAAGCACCTGTAGCACGGTAGCACTCTCCAGGGTGGTATCTCCCACAGTAAGAACACTGAGGCCTGGGTGGCCTCGTCTGACCGGAACTCCTGTCTACCCGCGAACCTGAAACCCCGGAGCTCTGGCCTGCTCCTAAATACCCTGGGCTATCAAATCTCCTGCCTGAGAACTGCGGAGGTGTGCTCTGTGCCGGCTGGGAAGAATGCCAGCTAGACTGCTGCTGCGGCTGAGGCTGTCTGCCTCGGGAATCTCCAGAATATCCTGCAGACCTGGCCCTCTTGGGCGGCCTCCTGTCCCGATCTCTGCTGGAATAATCGTCCCTGTGTCGGTCCTCCATACCCAGAGCATAGGCCTGTAGTCGGGCGATATCCATATCTGTCTGCAATGCCACCGCCATACAGCCATCAATCAAATAACGGTCTAACCCCATCACGTATCTGTGCATCCGATCGGCCATGTCTGCTACTATGGCAGGTGCATACCGGGCCAGAGAATCAAACTCCAAATTATACTCACGAACGCTCCGACCCCTCTGCTGCAGATGCAAAAATCGATCAACCTGCGCCCGCCGTAACTCTGGGGGCAAAAAGTGGCGGGTAAACGCAGCCACGAACTCGTCCCAAGTAGCTGGGGAAGCACCCTCACCCCTGGATAGCTCCCAGGACTCATACCAGTGAGCAGCAACATCCCGTAGTCTGTGCGAGGCCAACTCAACAGACTCAGTCTCTGAAGCCCTGACCAAGTCTAGTGAGCGTCGCATCCCCCGAATAAAGTCATGGGGGTCCTCGTCGGGCTTAGACCCAAAAAACTCTGGGGGGCCACATAATAGGAACTCTCGAACCCTCAGGCTGTCACGCCTGTCATCATCATCATCATCCCTCCGCCCGCGTCTGCGAGCCTGCCCCGCTACCAGTCGAGTCAATAGCTGAACTGCCTCTCGCAGGGTACCATCATCTGCCCCTGGCTGGGGAACTGGAGGCGCGGCCGTTGGAGCCTCTGGAGCTAATGGTGTAGCCGTCCCCCGACCCCTAGTGGCAGCGACTGGTGCTCCAGACTCCTCTGATGATGAAGACGTAGTAGAGTCTGCTGGCTGGGACGCAATATCACGCATCATCTGAGCAAGGGTCCGAGTACCCTTCTGAGCCCGACTGGTCTCTCCTACCACGCCCTTTTTCTTCTGGGCGGCCGTCGCCTTTTTCGGAGGCATCACTGAAAGAAAAGCAACAACGGATCAGAACAGAATCATCCTAATAGCATAGCTCTATCGCACGATCTTAGATTCAAAGGAAGGAAACACCATAAATGTCCTGCAGCCTCCTGTTTATAGATGTGGTGCACAACACACCGATAAACAAGACTCTACGAGACACGGTCTGTAGACATTCCGAGGACAAACCGCTCTGATACCACTTCTGTCACGACCCAACCCCATAGGCCGTGACTAGTGCCCGATCTGGGCACCCAAACACATCTATCAAATGCTATCTCAAATTTTTATCAAACGCATTCAAGTATATAGCAGAAGCCGACAAGGCTATATTTCAAATTTAGATAATTTCCAGAAAAATTTCGGCAGAGTTTCCTTTGTTTTACAGACTATCCAAATTAACCCTGCGCACAGATAATACCAACAATGACCACCCAGGGCCAACAAAGCAACATTTAAACATATGCGGACCGGCCGCCGCGGTGAATGGGATCGCCCAAACACAACATATACACGCATCCGTACAGAAAGACCCCAACCCACAAACATGTCTACAGACCTCTAAACAGACCGACAGAATCATATGACGGGACAGGGCCCCGCCGTACCCATGAACGAGAATATATAAATACAGTAGTGACAGACTGTACCAAAAGATGGGCTCTGAATAAAAGAGCGCTCCAAATGGCAGAAAAATATCCTAGACGGACGGATCAGCAAACCTGTCGTCGGTACCTGCGCGGCATGAAAACGCAGCCCCCGAAGAAAGGGGGTCAGTACGAAATATGTACTGAATATGTAAAGCCTGAATTACAGAAACCAAAATCATAACCGGAAACAGAACGAACAGAAAGGAATGCAAAAATCCAGAATACCAAATGCATATTTCAAAACATAAGGAATGTGTACAGAAACATATGCCATATCATGTCCGGCCCCCGCCAAGGGACTCGGTAGACAGAACGTGGTCACCCTCCCGACGCTGGTGCCACAACACATAAGGATCAGAATAGGGGATAACCCCATAACATAGCATGTCATGTCAAATGGCCCTATCGGATCATATCATATCATATCAAATAGTGTACATGGCACAGCATACTCCACAACCCATGTACACGTATACCTGCCCCCTCACCATCGAGGCACGGCGAACAATGCAGAGGAATACGCTTGACAACATATCCTGGCCCGGGCTCAGTGAAGGAAACATTGAGACATCCACGAGTGGAGTAGTGAGAAACTAATGCAACATGAGACATAATACATTTTACAAGGACTCGATGGAGTATTCCGAACAACAACCGTATTAATGAAACCGCACGATAGTCACGGTGCGTATATTTCGGATAACAAAAATAGATTATGTGATAATAGTCTTCTTGGGATCATTTCCATATTCCAAAATAATTTATAAGACTCAATAGAATAACTTAACAAGTGTCATTTAGTAGTCAGAAGAGTAGTTAAGACGTTTCCTTTAAAACTTCTCAAAATAGGTTAAAATGCAATAAGAGTGAAATCGAGCATAGTGGGCCCACCTCGGGTCAACTAAAGTGATAGGCTCAATTTACGTACATTAAGTCTATAGAGTCATCCCTGGAGATCTTCAAACAATCTCCTAACTTTCCAAGCAATTTGTGTAAACTTACCAAATTCTTTCAACAAAACGTACTTATAGGATTCAATTCTATTGAATGAAAAATGAACATTTTCAGATTTAGTTTGCTATAAACAGAATATCCCCCGAGGTTCAATTTCAAACCTAGTACATCTAGGACATGCCAAGAGAAAGAAAAGGATAGTTTTACATACCTGTCGACGACTATCCGTGAATCCCTTTTGCCTCGTTGCTCTTTTCGCCTATTTATATAAAAGTGACGTTATCGTTAGTAACTATATTTCCTAGTTCGCCACTCTATAGTTCATTCTTCTATAGGACCTACATTCCAGTCTATATATGTGTTCTCACTTAAGTATTCTATTATCTAGCATTTTGGCGAAAATTCGGCAGCACTTCCCCTTATAGGTTCACCTATCCAAATTTCCAATTGTGTTCCTGTAGACACAGAAATACCAGCAACAATACATGGGCACACTTATACTTTCAATTCCTTCAATCCAATAAAAAAAAACGACAATATGATCGTATCAACACAATTCCAACTTTAACTTTCCAATCTTTTCGCCATATAGTTCGGGACAACAACAACTATAGCATCAAATAAATCAGTCCACTAATTTCCCTTACACCAGCCCCTACACGGCTTCAATACCAACATACAAAATTCCATGATTTTTATTCATTTCCACACATTACCACACGTTCAAACCATCCACAATATATGCAAAATAATATTGAACATTACTTCATATAAGCCTTTCACACGACTAACTTTAAATTTCAACAATAACATTTCAACACCAACATACACAATTTCATGCATCAAATTCATATTTGTACATTCACAACACATTCAACTTCATCCCAAAACATATAGAAAATGATCAATTTTTACCTTAACAAGTTGGTCCCTTAACCTTGCTATTCACTTGAATATCCACAACACATTGAGACATTAATCACACTTGGAACTTCAACAAAATTTTCCTCCACTGTTCGGCTAAGCAGTTCTGGCCGAGGACCTCCTTCCTTCTCCAACTTACTTCTTTCTTTCACCTTAGGACTTTGATCAAATTACAAAAATAATTTTTCTCCCTCAAACAACCATGCTGGCCGAAACAGCCATGGCCATGTTTTTCTTGCTTTTAAGCTCACTTTGACAAATATGAAATGAAAATGTTCATTCCACTGTTTACTTAGTCACATATGTATGAGCTCCAATCATCCTACACGTGCCCTTCTAAGGTGGATTGTATTGGATGATTTCATTTTATTCATTTTCTTAACCTCATGCGCATAAAGTTTGTCACCTAGCTCGAGTTCCTGGAAAAGCTTTGCACCAACATTGTTAAATTGTAATATTAAATTGCCCTAAAGATAATACTGTACAAAAGTTGTGTCCCTAAATTTAATCAACCAGGACCACCTAAAAGTAAGTTAATATGTCATGACTCACAATTAAATAACCAAAGGTGGTGCACAGCAAGTAAAGACATGTTAAGGAATTAATTAATGATATATAGTATATACCAAGCCATGATCTTTGAAAAGCCCATCATCTGAAGGAATCCAAAACGGTTTTGTGTCTTTATCTGTGTGGGTTTTGTGATCTAACTATATGACACAGCCTGCATGAACCCCTTTTTTTTTTTTTACTAATTCGGGTGGGGCCCACATGGCCCCTTTAAGCTTAATTAATTAATGAAGTGATTTAAATTTTAATCCCACTTAATAATCTAATCATAGTTAATTTACCCCTAATCTCCAATAATATCTTTATACCAATAAAATTTATACACAATTTATGTTTTAATTAAAATTGAAAATTAACGATTTCTATTTCGTATCCGAAAATAATTCCGCCTTTAACTTGAGTCGATTTGCTTGCGGATAATTCGTCGTATAAATGTACGGGGTATAACATTATTCTTACAATGTTGGCATTGATAACGACTCTCCACCTTTGTTTGATGAAGATAAAAATGAATTGCTTGATTCTTGTGGTCTCTTGAATTATGGCATTCTTGATTTAAGTGGTGGTTCATGTCATGATGAAAATGTTTGTCTTTTGAAAGAAGGTAACACTTGCTTAGAACATGATACTCCTTTGAATTGTCCTAATCTTAATCTTGTGCTTAATTTTGACGAATCCAAAAGTGAGCTTGAAAATGTGGGCATCATTGATGAGTTTATATTAAGTGAAACCTTTCTTTTGACTTATTTGCACTTGGTGAAAATAGTATTTTAAAATATGAAAAGTGCATAATTTTGGGAAGGTGTTGTTGTGAAGAGTTGCTTGAAGATTCTACCTGTTTGGATGTTAGCAAGCTAACTCATGATATGTTTGATGAAAGCAAATCATGTGAGATGCAATCCTTCAAGAGTGAAGAAGGATTCTTAATGAAGGGGGGACACTTGAGGGTCAACGGTAATGAATTAAGAGATATTAGCTCTAATATCAATTTCTTTACTTACTCTATCCCCGATTTTGAATATACTTTTGGGATGGACTATGCTAGAGCTTCTACCTTAAAGAGTAAGAAGAATCCATATGATGTTTGGCATGGCATACATGAGCTTAAAAATAGAATCTTTTCTTGTGATTATTCCATGTCATTGATTCTTGACTCATGCTTAGATATGGTTCAAATATCTTTTGAGTCTTGTGGGGGGGATACTTTTGTATTTGACCCCGGAGTATTTTTTGTACATTCTTCTTGGACATGGATTGGCGTGTTGTGTAGAGTGTGGAATATTGAGTATAATGCATTCATGTATAGGAAAGTAGATTCTTCACTTGAATTAGAGGGAGAATTATTCTTTATGATCACTAGAGCCAACATGAACTTCACAATTTGTTCTCTTAAGATTGTTGGTTTTATTTATTTACCCTTTGTTCATCATTATGTGGATAGCCAAGTATTTGCATCTTTTGTGTCATAAATGCCCTTTGTTGAATTTCTAGATGCTTGGTTATACCATAAGAGTACATTTTGGGAAACATTTGTTAATGCTTCTCTTGCTTGTGTTATTATTGCTAACCCCTCTTGGAGATTACACGTGCTAGTCCTTGGATCTTGTTTGGGTTTTGTTGAGTTTATCATGTTAGACAAAAATTCGAGGACGAATTTCTTTAAAGAAGGAGGGAATGATACACCCCAAGATGGCTATCAAGCTTGCGGATCCAACCTTGTATCAAAATATTGCTTGAAGGACTTTGAAGATGCATGGAAGGAGGATTTGAGGCTTGAAAGGATGCTAAAATAGAAGTACAAGACTTCACTTGGAAGAGTACGTGGAGCATGGAAAAAGAGGCCATTTATGCAAAGGGGCTATTTTTGAAACACAAGCTCATATGCCAAAGAAGACTAAGACCCTTATTTTATTAAGGGTATTTTTGTAATAATCATTATTAGTCTTTATTCTTAACCTTGTATAAATACTACACTATGTCATTTTATGAGGGTTAGATTATGTTGATGTATGAAAATTTGAGCAAGTACTCTTTGTGAGGATTTTTAGGAATTCCTCTTTCTTTTATGTTTGAACCTTTCAACTACTTTGGATGAGTGAATCCAAGTATGAGTTCAAGCTTCTATCCTTCCTTGGTTTATTCAAATAGTTAAATGTATATTTGATTGTTAGTTTTAACCTTTCTCTCATAATTCTCCGTTAATTTCTATCTATCCTACTTGTGTTGTTTAATTCCGTATTTTTCTAATTTGAATCGTATCAGAGCGTGTCAAGTACTATCATAAAGAGATAATGTACTCTTTATGTGAGCAAAATTGGCAAGACACTCTCCCATGAAATTGATTGTGCGTACCAAGTTTAAGATTTGAACTATAAATGTGCTGAGTTGTGTCAGCCATAGGGAATTCAATATGATATACCTCCTTTGGTCAACAAATGGATACTTGATCTCTCTAAACGATGCAAATAAGAAGGATACTGGCTCTTGAGGCATATCGCTAGAATTGAGATATGCAAGTTTTCCTCTGGTAAATTGTGTCAAAGAAAAGGAAGACAGATCTCCCAGAATATGTCAAGATGTGGCTGATGGAGGATGGTATTCTCATCATGATAGAGGACAGAGTGAAAATTTGAAATGATGATTCAAGATGACAATAGCAAGTGAAGAAGGTTTAGCAAAGTGTTCAGAAGATGTAAAAGAACCTACTTCTTTCAGCATGTGCAGTCAAGCTCATTCTAAGTCTGAAGAATATTGCATCAGAAATGACATGAGAGGAGAAAAGAGGAGGGTATCTAGCACATAGACAGTAATTCTGAAGAAAAAATGGTAAATAAGGAATCTTCTCCTGGTTTTACCAATAGTAGCCATCGAAAGGTACTTTGATCAGTTAACTCAAGTGGAATCAAGGATTTGCTCAAAGGGCCAGGATGAAGGATGTTAAGATCACTGAGGTGTCAAGTGAATCTCTTAACAATCAGCAACTACTAATTCCCGTACTAAGTGCTAAGATGGATGGTAAAACTCAACTAAATTCAGGGGGGTTCTCTTTGATAATAGTTAACAAGGAACAACAGTATCTTAAGGGAAGAAAGGACCTGGTCCCTACTCATCCTTAGGAGATAGCATCAGTCTATCGGATATGCTAAAGTCTTTTGAACTAGATTCCTTATGAATCTGAAGAGTACTCATGGAATGAGATATATTGAGTGAATATGGATGACCTTTTAGATACAAAATTTGAGCAAAAGAGAGGGAGCAGTCTTGATAATGTGGAATATCACCTCTGTGGGACAATGTGAAAAGAATGGCATCTTACATAAGAGTCTGCATCATATACCAATTTGCTCGCTTCTTCATCAAGGCTTTGAGTTGGGTGCATATCAAAAGAAATCATTTGGAGTAGGTGTTATTCAAGATCATCTAACGGTTCCTTTGTGACTGCTATGATAAGAGAAAAGGTACAATGCGTGAAGTATTTTTTGGAGATATCTAACTCGCTCCTATACCATTACAGATATAATCACATGGCAATCTCAGGACAACCTAATATTGGAGAGATGGCACTCATCAAAATTTGTGCCTAAGCTTTTGTCAAAAGTGTCAAGGGACCAGGTCCCTTTGACTCAGGTTAGTAGTCTTTTCAAGCACTTACATACGTTTTAATTTTGCCTAAGTGCTGTGTCACTATTAGTTCCCGCCTCTTCTAAAATGAGCCAAATATTCCATCTTCATAGAACCAACCCGTTTCTTTTCTTTAACCAATAAGAAACAAATCTCTTCTTCTCTAGGCCAAAAATCACCCTTTTCTCTATCTCCTAACTAATTCAAATCTTCAAAACCTCTTTCCGTTTTGTTCCATCTCTCCCCCCCTAGCACAAATTTAACCATGTCTAACCTATAATCTTTATCTCCCACCTCCACTAAAGCTAACCCTACATCCGCTTCTATCGAACCATCCATTTCGTCAGACCCAAAGTCAATCCCTTCTCCCAAAAGATCTCAAAACTCATCCGGTCAAAACCCTATCTCGTCTTCCCCTGTAACAGATGTTCCTGGTCCCTTTACTACTGACCAGTGCTTAACTCATGAAAAAGACTCCTCCTTCGCCATAACCCCAAAATCTTCAGAAAAGCCTGCCTCACAAGGGAGTATGACAACCTCACAGTACCTTGATCTCTCTGAGGAAACCATTGAGAAGGATAACATGATGGAGGTGACAAGCAAGGGTATCACTGAAGACCACTTGATAGTGGAAGAGGACCTACTCAAAAAGGAAGCAGGGGTTTCAAAGGAAACATCTCCAAATTCAGGTAACCCAGATTCTCTGAATAGTGAGAAAGTTGTAGAGAGATGTGTTAATAGAGAACCTCAAAATGCTGGGTGTGAGGAGAATTTGACTGCTCTTATTAATAAAGAGACAATTGTGGATGTCATAGTTGCTGAGGGTGAAGAAATACAGAGGGGTTCTATAGTGGTTAAAAACATAGAGAAATTAAGAGAAGAAAATGTTGAAAATATGGGAATCAATGACGATTTTGGACAGGAATTGCAAATGGGAAGTGATAATGTAAGAGTTGGTTTGACAATGTTGGTGACTCTCTTAATGACATTGTTAGAAAGGTTGTGAATGATGTTGCTGATGGAGAATTTGGAAAGATTTCTGTCGAAGAAGAGTTTGAGAAGGAAATTGTGGAAACTGAAAGAGAACAGGACTCCAACGAAACAAAGGAAATGAACGAAGGACTTGGTCCCGAAGGAGATTGTTGGGATATTACACCTCTATCCACCATTTCTATTCCATGGGAAGACCCCTCAGAAAAAGTACCTGGTCTCCGAAAACCATCTGAAAAAGAAAATCCTGAAAGAAAAGAGATAAACTCTGATGAGGATATAGCATTGGGGACATTCTTCAAGCATAAAACTAGAAGTGCTAAATCGAAAGGAAGTAAAATAAAAGGTAAACCCACACCCGCTCGAGAAAAAGAACCTCCTACCACTAAACAAAGGGCCACAACACAACTCTACTCTGCACTTCAACGTAACAAGGAGAAGAGTACTGGAAAGAAAAGAAAGTTAGCAAAAATAGTCAACTTGAGACGTTTGATAGATGAAAAGGGAGTTGTGACTGTGTCTGATAAAGAAGAAGAAGAGGTAGAGAAGGAAGCACCTTTAGAAAGAAAAAATTCAAAACGGAAGAGGAAATCTGAAATTGATAAAAAGAAAAATGTGGGTGAGGTAGAAGCTGAGAAAGTCGCTGAAAAAATAAGAAAGGTAAAAGAGGCGACCCCCTCTCCTAAGAAAAGAAAGGGCTCAGCCAGTGGGGAAGCAGGTTCCTCTAAGAAAAGAAAAGTAATCTTGACTGAGGGACCTTGTTCCAGTAAAAAGGGAAAATCTAGAAGGGATGAAGAATACTTGAAACAAGAGAATCTAAGAGGTCAAAAGGTGTTGCTTGGCAAAGTGTTTGATCCGGAGGCGATTGGGCACCAAGGATCTGATGATTTAATGGAGATCTTGAGAGTTCAAAGTTGGGATCATTTTCTTGAAGGGCCTGCATTAGCCTATGAGAAGGAAGTAGCAGAATTCTGTGTGAATCTGCAATATAGTAATGATCATACCTTGGTTTTCAAGGTTGTAAAAGTTGAGTTTACATTGGATGAAACTCAGTTGGACAAAATTCTGGATGTCCCAACTGAAGGAATTAAAGAACTGGAAAATGACAAGGACATCAAGGCCTCAGATGACTTCAAAAGTATCATAGTCCGAAGAGGAGAGCGGGTGACCACTGAAACTCTGTACAAGAAACATATGAAGCCACAATATCAGCTTCTTTTCGAGCTAGTCAACAAAGTGGTACTGCCTAGGACTGAAAGGAGGTGCATAGCATCTAAGAAGGACCCGTTCCTAATGGAGATACTGGATGGAGGAAATTTGGTCAGCCTACCCTCTATCATGATCGAGCACGTGATAAAAGCTTTGGACACAAAGGATGGCAAGCATGGTCTCCCTTATGGCTTCCTTCTGGCTAAAGTCTTTGATCACTTCAAGGTAATCACCGGAAAGGTCACCAAAGGAATTAAAAAACAATTTTTTTCTTTAGGCACCCTCGAGGAGTGTGATATTATGAAAAAGAAAGGAGGACCGGGATGCACCTCTACTATCTCTAGTGTCATTGAGGCAAACGAGAAGATCTTGGCTGAAGTGGAAAGGCTGCGGGTTGAAAATTCTCTATTGAAAGCTGAAATTGATAAGGTGAAGCTAGAAGGACCCGGTTCGAGTGAAGTGCAGACAGTAGAGGTTGCTGAGTTGAGAGAAGATAATGCTCAGCTGAAGAAGAAGGTTGAAAAACTTCAGGAGCATATCTTGGACACTCACAAAGCTACAGATGTCGGGCTGGACATGATGCTCAATGCCTTTAACCCTATCAAACCTGCAAACCCATGACTCAATTCTCTTAGTTCTCTTTCGTTATTAAACTTTGACCTTGTTTTTGCAAATACTCTTTTTGGTTTGTCTAATGGCATTGGCACTATGGCAAGGTTATTTTGTATGTTTGTGGCACAAATTGACTGCTAAGCTCTCTTAAAATTTCCTTCAATGGCACTCTCTCTGTTTTTGTGCATATGCGTCTTCTTTGCAGTATTTTAGCCTCTGCTAATGCTCTTCTAAGTCTGACCCTGTGGCCTGAGTTAATATCTTTGAATTTCTTTAAGCTTGTGCTAAATTTGTGTCTCTTTTCGATGATGCCAAAAGGGGGAAATAGTGTTATAATGAGATTGATGTTGTTGTAAGTTCTGGCTCATGTTCTCAAGGGTATAGCTGTGTAGCTGTGGGATTGATATGGTTCATGTTCTCCGTGGGAAGTAGGTTCATTAATATAGGTGCACAACTGTCTTGATTACATAGCAACATGAAGTTGAGGGTCTAATTCGCATGAGGAACTTGGTTCTCAAGGGGAACATCAATTACAAGTTTGTCATCATCAAAAAGGGGGAAATTGATGAGTTATGACCTCTTACAATTTTGTTGGACTGACAAACATGCCAAGGACCAGGTCCTTGATCAAGTCCCCTGAAGACTGTACATCACATGACAGTTATGTGCATTGTTCCATCAGGAAATATCACAGCAGCACAATTTTATGCATGCTAAATTCTAAAGACCAGTATAACGACTCTTTTGAAGTCACATGCATCTCACATGATCATCACATGCTCTCATTTGAGTTCCTATTTAAACAACATGTTGGCATTGTTTTAAGACACCACTTGAAAACCTAAAAATTCAGATTCCTACAAGTGCAGCTGCCACTGTTCTCTTTGGTGCTTTCAAGAACAAAGCTAAGACAAGTTCAAGGACCAGATCTCAACAAAGGAAGATGTTTTTGTGTCCTAGAGTTGTCTAGTCATTATGATCTCTACATTGTAAACCTACACTTCTTCAAGAAAAGAGTTAGGTATTTTGTTTTTATCAAGCTTTTGTTGTAAACACTTGGCTAGAGTTAGTCATAGTGATGTTAAGGTTCAGCTAGAGTTAGTTGAATCAGTTTGGTGGTTGACTAAAGTTAGTCCAGAAGGTTCTTGCAATAGAGTTATTGTAAGGAGAGGGATTAGTGGTCTAATTCCTAGGTTGCAAAAGCTTGTAATCTGAAACATTGCTCAGTTTAGTGAAGTTGGAAATCCTACTGAGGTAGGTCGTGGTTTTTAATCCCTAGAGCAAGGAGTTTTCCACATACATATCTTGCATTAATTACTTTAAGAATATCTCTGTGAAAACAGTTTAGGGACCAGGTCCCTTGGATTATTTTGGTGGATTCATAGGTTTTAACATAGGCTGAAGTGGTTAAAACACCCCTAAATTTGACACGAATTGTTACTTTATTCCCCAAACTATGGTTAGTCTTAAAAATACCCCTAAGCTCGGCTAAGTGGAGTTAAATACACCGCCGAGCTTATACACCTTAGTGAATGTAGTCACTCGTGGTCTAGCTGGAATTTCCAGCTAATGTGTCCTCCACATGGACAATTTAAAATCTAAATAATAAAGGAAAAATACAAACGGGTAAAATACCCGACCCGATAACCCGCCGGTCAATTAAATCACCTTAAACACTTTAGAACTCTCCGTTTCTCTCAAAACACTCTTCATAGGAAAATCTTCAATGTTCTTGACCACTTCAACTCTTGCTCATATTTGTTTTCTTCTTCAACAAACCCAATAACAACATTAGCTTGCTCCGAAAATGGTGGTTCATACTACTCGAAAAAATTGCAAGAACATCGACCTCTCACCTATACAAAGTGAACGAAAATCAGTGACAACACCAACAAAATTACATGCAAAACTGATCCTTCTAAATAGAACAAATCCAGCAACATTATACTAAAATTGACATACCAAAAACAAAAATTATATACCTTGTAATTTTGACAATCCCAAAATCTGCTTCCTAGATTGTTATGGGACCGTGAAACTCTCACCACCGCCAGATCCACATCTACAAATTCTAGTCATGAATAAAATTGAGAGAGAAACAAACAAATATGACTAATTAGCAATTAGAGAAGAAAATAACATGAATTCAACTTGGTGAGTATTTTAATGGAGGATCAATTAAATAGAGGAGGAATGGGGCTTTTTAGCAATTGCAAAAGGAAAAACAATAAAGGGAAATTGTAAAAATGGATTTTTTTCCCCGTTTGGAAGTTGATGTGGCAGGTCTCACGCGCATGGAAGAATTTGAGTACACTTGTTGTGCATTGTGGCAGTTCGGGGTGTATTTAAATCTACTTAGCCAAGCTTAGGGGTATTTTTAAGACTAGCCATAATTTTGACTAAAGTAAAAATCTGTGCCAAGTTTAGGAATATTTTAACCACTTCAACCTTGTTTAGAAAAGTTTCGATAGACTAATAACTAATGTCGGAATTAATTATATCATTACCTATTATTGTAATACAGAACATTTAAAATATTTAACTTAGTCTGTTTGCAATTTTTAACAAATATGTTTGAACTATCAATTTGAACTATGATATAATTATTTCATGGTCAAATTCACTAATTGAGTCTTCTTTAAATATTTTCTTCTACATTACTAATATAACGTATACGTCAAATTAACACTTTAACTCTGTTTTAGTCAAATTTCATCAAACAAAATGAGATGGTTGAAGTATTTGTTTCACCTTATTGCGTGTCCAATTATTAATATACGATCAATTAATTAATATCATCTCCGCCATTAATTGTTAAGAATCAATAAATGAATCTTCTATATTTTTAACATTTAAAGAATTCTTCGTAATTAAGTTATATTAGACTAACTGTCAACCATTTTGAGAACTTTTTATGTTAAGGGTCAAAGTCAACACTCTTTACTCCTTCAGGCATGCTGATAGGAAGAAAGCATAATACTTGGTCACTAAAGCAAAAGCTTATGTTGGCTGATGACCGCTTTAATCTAGAGATGATTTCTTCCTAATTTCAAACTTTCATCAAATGCATAAGGACTGCAGTCCAATTAAATTTTAGTTAAGACTGTAAATTCTATAAATTAGTTTGAAATCTATAATGAAAAATGCAATTATCTTTCATGATTATCTTTTCTTTTGTTTCTCAAAATTTTATCAAACTCATGTTCGACTTGTTTGTAGCAAGTTAATAGATTATTTTATTCTTCATTTTCTGGAAAACCTATATTTAGTATTATAGCATTTTTTTATCTTGAGGGACCTGTGGGTGTTTCACCATACTCAACACAGAAACCGCCAAGATAAATTAATCAACAGAACAAAAAGTGTTGGTCAGTTGATAAAAAGGGCTACAAAATATTTATTTGAAGATAAACATTATTTGATCAAGAATTTCTTAGGCAAAAGTTTATCATTATATCTATTTTAGGAGTAGCATGTTGTTTTTTAGCCAAAGAAGATGCAGTAAAAATATGGCACAAAAGATAATCGGTGGCTAGAATTACATACTTTTAGCTACTTTTTGCCTCACATTTTAATCATTGCTTTTGTTCACTTGATACTTAATATTCACATTTCACTGTGTAAGAGACTATATTGTGAAAAGGAGACAAATTGACGCTAAAAAGGGTGAAAGGACTTTGAAGTCTAATTAGAAGTCAAAGGCATAGGAGAACATGATAGCACATGAATTGATAGGGAGTTAAAAAAGATCACGTACGATTTTGAAGCCTGAGTAAAAATTGAAGAAAAATGATCGGGAACAAATCGGGGAATAAATAACAGAGCTACACGATGTTGACTGACAAAAGCACAAAAGTGGATAGAATTGCAGTGGTTCGGCTAAGCCTGTTATCCGGTTTGAACCGGAACGGACCGGTAACCGGTTAGCAAACTGGCCGGTTTCCGATCTAAAAATCAGAACCGGCCACCGGTTTCGGTTCCGGTTTACCGGTTTCAAACTAGAAACCGGACCGGTCTGGTCCAAAACGGTCCAAAACTTCTTTTTTTTTTTGTATACTATATATATATTATAGTATTTATTAGTATATTATAGGTATATTTATTTATGTTATATAAGTTTATAAGTAAGTTTATATATTTACTGACTATCAGCATATACGTATATATATATTAAGTTATATGCTTAAGTTATACTACATATACCTAAAATATACTAAGAATATACTTATATATATCAATATACTTAGGTTATATAACTTATATATATATATATATATATATATATATATATATATATATATATATATATATATATATATATATATATATATGTTTAAGTTATATGTATACTATATATACTTATATATGTTTAAGTTATATGTATTATAACTTAAGTTATTTATAGCTTAAGTTTTTTCTAAGTTTATAAATTCCTATTTTATAAATTAAGTATATTTATATTATAAGTATATTCTTAGTATATTTTAGTTATTTTTCAAGTATATAACTTTCTAGTTTTTAATTTAAGTAGATGTATATTATAAGTATATTCTTAGTATATTTTAGGTATATTCCTAACTTAATATAAATAAAAATATGAATACAAGTAAATAGAAGAAAGCTCAATGAGCCATATATTTTATTCATTCATGGATAACATTTATTTGCAAGCTGTAGTTTTTTTTTTTACTTGCAAATAATACATGAGTTGCAAAGAAATAGTAGAATAATAAAATCACCAATTGTCAATCATTTGGTTAATATCCACCATATCATATTCGGTCATGGAGATATCTTCAAAGTCTTCCATTTGGTCCGCTCCATTTGCTATCAAATCTTCAATCTCTTCCTCTTCGCCTTCCACCGCTTCTAAGTTTTGGTTGCGTCGCTCCGATCTAATCCAATCGCGAATGCACACTAGTACTTGCAAGCTAAATCTGGATAATGAGTGTCTATGGTCTCCAATTTGTTGTCTTCCTTGGCTAAATGTACTCTCTGAAGCCACGGTAGATATTTGAACTGTAAGGATATCTCGAGCCATTCTTGAAAGTATCAGATGACTCGCCTTGTATTTCTTCCACTATGCTAAGACGTCCAAATCATCTAGTTGGTCGATATCCACATTTTGCTACATCAAATAAAGGTGATATTCATCAAAGTTTGCATTAGAAGAAGGGGTTGGATGTGAATATAAAACTTTTAAATGCGACAAACCCGACAAGCCCTTTTTGCTACTTTGAGAAGTAGTAGCGCGTGGAGCAACGGGTGTAACATTTTCTTCCAAATTAGAATAATGACTAAAAACTTTTCTAAACTCGGCATCAATAGCGAGCTCGGCTTCAGCTAAAGATGGTTCAACTTCCTCTTTAACTTCTAAAAAGGTATAAATTTGATTAACCAATGCTCTAGTATAAGATATTTTTAAACAAGGATTTAAAAGAGAACCCAATATAAATAAAGTTGGGATGGGAAAAAATATTTCTTAAATTTTATTGTCATATTAAAAATAGCCGCTTGATAACCAGATTTATACTTATACTCTTGTAAAACTCTAGCTATTTCCGCTAAGTAGGCTAAAATTCTGGTTACTGTGGGATAGAATTGTCTAGAAAAAGCAAGAGTTGCATTATAAAAATTTTGTAAGAGTTCAACACATTCCTTAACATCTTCCCAATCATCATTATTCGTATTAAAATGGTTGTGAACTTGTTGTATGGGAATCCTATACACTACTAAAAAACTGGCAAAATTCGACGGACAAAAAACCGACGGACTGCGTCTCTTTGAAAAACCGACGGAAAACCGACACAGTGCGTCGGTTTTGTGTATTTCTATTTTTTTTTTTTTTAATTAAAAAACCGCCGGACAACGTCGGTTTTTTCCGCAAAATTTTGAAATTATATATCCGCCGGGACGTCGGTTTTATTAAAAAAAAATATATATATAAAACCGACGGACGACGTCGATTTTTTTTTTAAAAATATTTTAAATAATATGCAATTCAATTTGTTTTTTAAAAAAAATAATAAACAATTGTTTTTTTTAGGAAACCGACGGACAGGGTCGGTTTCCTTTTTTTTTTTTTTTGGGTCAAATCTGGTCAAACGTGCGGAAAAAACCGACGGACAGGGTCGGTTTTGTCCGTCGGTTTTTCTTTAAAAACATTCCAGACGGGTTTTCATACCCATTTCTTCTCCTCTTCCCAATTAAACTCCCATTCCCCTCAAACCCTAGCTACCTGCCGCCCCCCTCCCCTCCGCCCAGCCCTACCGCCCATTTCCCCGCCGCCCAGTGCCGCTGCCTGCGCAGCCCATCCCCACCAACCCCAGACCCGTTTTGAAGTTAATTAATTGAGGTTATTTTCTCTTAAATTAGGGCTTTTAAAATTCTTTCAATTTTAGTTTTATTTGTGAATTTTAGGCCTAATGCTAATCTATTTAGCTTTGTTAAACATCATTTGCAATGTTATTAATGATGAATTTGTGAAAACAATGTAAACTTTATTTGACTAGTTTAGTTGTCATTTTTATTTTTATTTTTTGGCTTGAGATTGTGCTATATTTCATGTTCTTTGTCAATTTATTTGTGTTAGCTTAGTTATCATTCTTTATAATATTATTGATGTTGAATATGTGCAAAAATGTATACTTTAATTATTTGACTAGTTTTGTTTTTTGTTGGATTGTGCTTTTTGTTAGAATTCCATAAGTTATTAGAATTGTTATTGATCATTCCAAATTAGAATTGGTTGAGATTGTGCTTTTCAAAGTTACAATTGTTAAGTTATAGTATTTCTTTAACCTCAATACTAAAATGTAGATTTTATTTCTCTAGATTTACTTTTCAATTTTTAGAATTGGTTGGAATTGTGCTTTTCAAAGTTAGAAGTATTAAGTTATGTTAGAATTATTAAGTTATAATATTTCTATAACCTCAAAACTAAAATGTAGACTTTATTTGATTAGATTTACTTTTCAATTTTTAGAATTAAAGTTAGAATCCATAAGTTATTAAAGTTAGAATTGTTATTGAGAATTCAAAGTTAGAATTGGTTGGGTTTGTGTTTGTGTTTTTCAAAGTTAGAATTATTAAGTTATGTTAGAATTATTAAGTTATAATATTTCTATAACCTCAAAACTAAAATGTAGACTTTATTTGACTAGATTTACTTTTCAATTTTTAGAATTAAAGTTAGAATCCATAAGTTATTAAAGTTAGAATTGTTATTGAGAATTCAAAGTTAGAATTGGTTGGACATTTAAATATTTCTGAACTTTGAAGGTCTATTTAGATCGTATTTGATGTGTTTAGATAGTGTTTGATGTGTTTTATTATTACTTAGGTTGATTTTATGTGTTGTAGCTCTTTTAGAATTGATTTGGAGTATTTTAATGCTAGTTTAGAGTAGCTTTTGTTACTGGTTTCTGAGCAGCTTTTGGTACTGGTTTCTGTGCAGGTGTGGTTGCAGAAAATGCATGATTTGCATGCTGGAAATTTTCCAGAAAACCGACTCAGTCCGTCGATTTTCTGGAAATTAATTTTGCAGATTTTCCAGAAAATCGACGGAAAACCGACTCTGTCCGTCGGTTTTCTGGAAAGTAATTCTTAAATTTTATAAAAAAAACCGACGCACTGTGTCGGTTTTTTAATTAAAATAAAAAAATTTATATGAAAAACCGACGCAGTGCATCGTTTTTTTCATAAAATATATATTATTTATATATAAGATAAAAAATCAGAAATTAATAAAACTGACTCTGTCCATCGGTTTTTTTATTTTTTTTATTTTTTTTATTTTTTAAAATTTTTGAATAAAACCCGACGGACTACGTAACCGACGCAGTCCGTCGGAAAAAACCGACGTGGTCCGTTAGTTTTCCAAAAGCGAGGCTATGAAAACCGACGGACCTTAAAAGGTCGGTTTCCCGTCGGTTTCATTAAAAAAACCGACGCTGGATGTCGATTTTTGTCAACGGTTTTTTCCGTTTTTTTAGTAGTGATACTCATATGCTTGTTGTAACATAATGTAAGTGTAGTTCCACCTAGTCTCAACTTTTACTTGAATTTTCTTAGGTCTAAGGCCATTTTCCACACAAGAATTCTTAAAATCTCTTAGTTTTGCCCTATTAGCATTACAAAAAAGAAACGCAACCGCATTTCTAATTTTTTGAATAGAATCTTCAAAACACTCAAGACCATCTTTAACAATCAAGTTTAAAATGTGACAACTACATCTCACATGAAAAATATTTTTTAGCAGAGGGTTTAATTCCCTTTTTAAAAGACCAACCGCCTTTGTATTATTAGAAGCATTATCTAAAGAAATACAAAGTGTTTTTCTATAAATGTTAAAAAATATCATAATAGTAGACATTGAATCCGCTAAAAATTTTCCATCGTGATGACCTTTCCCTTCATCATATAAAAAAATTATAATTCTTTTTTCCATCACCCAATTATCATCAACCCAATGACATATAATAGCAAAAAAATCTAACTTGTTAAGACTAAGACCTAAATCGGCATTAAAAGAAACATTACAATTTAAATAATTAAATACATGGCGCAAATAAAATCTATATTTTTTTATATAAATCTATAACATCCGCTCTACAAGTACTTCTAGGAATACCCTCAAATAACGGATTATAACAACGTTGAATATAAGTAACAAACCCCAAACCCGAAGGAAAGGAAAATGGTAAACAATCATAAGCTACCATTTTAGCTATTACTACACACTCTTTTTTCTTGTCATACTTAAATTTTTTACAGGTTCGTGGGTCTATCGTCATTTGAATACCCCCAGATTTGAACCTGTTTGCTCTCCCCAAACATCCTTATGTCTATTTTTCATATGATTCGTTAGTGGACCCGTTCCACCATCCTTACTAGTTTGTTGCTTAAAAATAAATTCTTGTTTACATATATTGCATGTAGTTGTTTGTCTTTCCTTATTCTTAGTCATAAATCCCCAGATTTTAGCAGTTGGCTTACGAGTTCTAGGCGGTTTGTCTTGTGTATGTGATTGTGCAGGACCTGCATCTCCAATGGGATTTTCGGGGGCTTGTGTTTCATCATCATCATCATCATCAATTTCATTAAAAGTGTCGGTATAATGTTGTTGCATTGCCTCATGATCTAAAAGTGGATTATTTCCACCAACATCAATACCTAAATTAGGTGTTTCGTTCACAAATGTTTCCTCATTAAACTCACCCCTACAATACCACTACTACCGGCACCACGTCTAAATCTCTTCGCCATTATTAAATAGAATTAATTTAAATCACACTCAAATAAATCACAAGAAAATAAATTGCAACAAATTAAATTGCAACAAATTAAATTGCTAGAATTAAATTGCGTAAATTAAATAGCGAAAAATAAAGATAGAGTTGGAACGAAGGTACCAAATTGCCGAACTAATTTCTAACAAAGTGAAGGCGGCTAGAATTGCAAATCCACCAAAGCTACTTCGGATTGTTGCAAAATCACCAACTCCACCAATAATATTATAATTGCAAAATTAATAATTGAAACTAGAATAAGACTTTATAATATTTAATTGAGAGAAATTTAAAGTGGCTAATTTGGCTTACTAGTTTGTTGCTTAAAAATAAATTCTTGTTTACATATATTGCATGTAGTTGTTTGTCTTTCCTTATTCTTAGTCATAAATCCCCAGATTTTAGCAGTTGGCTTACGAGTTCTAGGCGGTTTGTCTTGTGTATGTGATTGTGCAGGACCTGCATCTCCAATGGGATTTTCGGGGGCTTGTGTTTCATCATCATCATCATCATCAATTTCATTAAAAGTGTCGGTATAATGTTGTTGCATTGCCTCATGATCTAAAAGTGGATTATTTCCACCAACATCAATACCTAAATTAGGTGTTTCGTTCACAAATGTTTCCTCATTAAACTCACCCCTACAATACCACTACTACCGGCACCACGTCTAAATCTCTTCGCCATTATTAAATAGAATTAATTTAAATCACACTCAAATAAATCACAAGAAAATAAATTGCAACAAATTAAATTGCAACAAATTAAATTGCTAGAATTAAATTGCGTAAATTAAATAGCGAAAAATAAAGATAGAGTTGGAACGAAGGTACCAAATTGCCGAACTAATTTCTAACAAAGTGAAGGCGGCTAGAATTGCAAATCCACCAAAGCTACTTCGGATTGTTGCAAAATCACCAACTCCACCAATAATATTATAATTGCAAAATTAATAATTGAAACTAGAATAAGACTTTATAATATTTAATTGAGAGAAATTTAAAGTGGCTAATTGTTGCAAAGTAACTATAATTGAGAGATTGAGAGAAAGAGAAGAGTGAATTGGTGTGGATTAAAATGGAAATGGAGAGGGGTTTATATAGGGGTGGGGGATGGGTTAAAGTGTTAAAAAAAAAGTTTGGGGGGAGGGGGGGGGGGGGGGGGGGGGGGGGTTGGGGGGCCAAAAGGGGAGTTTGTAACCGTTTGGCAACGACCATTTTTGCGAATGGACCGTTGGCCAACGGTCCATCCCAATGTCCCAACGGCTACATTTAAAAAAAAAAAATTGTCTGGTTTAACTGGATTAACCGATCCGGTTCCAATTTAACCGGTTCCGGTCCCAAAAATATCAAAACCGGACCGGATAGTATTAAACGGTTAACCAGAACCTATAAACCGGTTCCACCGGTTCCGTTTCCGATTCGGGTTTTACCGGTCCGGTTACCGGTTTGAACCGGTTAACCAAAACCGGTTGACAGGCTTAGGTTCGGCCCACCATGCATCATCTCAGCGTAAATTGATGTTTCCCTGCATGTGTTTTCAAATCTCTGAAGATTAGACTTAGCACTGTGCTAAGCACGACGGAATACTTGGAAGCTCGTCAGTCAAGACATTTGGAAGTGTAATACTCCGTAAATTCGGATTAGGGGTGTGTGTTAAATGAGTGTTAATGTGACATTTTAGACATATGAAGTCCAATTGAAATGATTTTGGTTGAAAATATTTGTTTTACGATCAACACGAATAGTGGGGTGCGTAAGATTCGATTGAATCGACTAAGTTTTCGATAGGCCTGACTTCCATCCTATTTACGTGAAGATACGTAAAGAATTTGAGAAAATTTAAAACATGAAAGTTGTAGCCTTTGAAATATCTTTCCAACGATATAAGGTGGAGCTCAAACGAAGTTGCGAGCAAAGAGTTATGCCCGTTTTACTGAAACATGTTTGGGACACCGGCCAGAATGCAGCCGCAAACTCAGAATGCGACCCCCCATACCCACTTCGCAATTCAAGTCGGTTTTCAAGTGTTACTGGTTTGCGTATGCGACCAGAATGTGGCTGCAAACTCAGAATACGACCGCATATCCCCAACTGGGCAGAAATTGTATAAGAATCGGATTTTCTTGAAATTTTCAAACTCACATTTTTTGGGCCACTTTTTTAGAAGAAAACAACCTAGGGCTTCTCCAAATATTGCAAGGTGAGTTTTTAAGCATCCTATGATTAAACTATATTAAAATAACAAGGATTAACATTAGATTATCATTCCAATCCATAGATTCTTAAAAAAAATCAAAGGAAGAACAATTGAAGAGGACTTTTTGGGGGTGACAGGAAGCTCACTAACAACTAGTACAGACTAGACGCTTGGTACCTCGATGTATGCATCAGTGACTTTGACTAGATGGTAAAGACATCCATTGGTGATCATCTTCCTCGTCTTAATGTTTGAAATAAAATTACCTTGGGGCTCAAACTTGATAATGTACTCTGAGACATACAAGGCATCTTGCTTCAGAGTCTCAAACGGTATCGAAGGGCGACATTCACTCCCGACAACAACCATCTTAATAATTATTTTGGTGAATTTTTCCCAAGTCATTGAAGGTGTGTCCTATGGCTTGTTCTTCCCCACGCACTTGAACCAAAGGTCATTTACATCTTTCAACTAATAGGCCACTAATCTGACAAATCAATGATCATTCACATCTAGCAAGGTGGTAGCCTTATATGTTTCCTCAAGAAAGTCCTGTGAATCCGTAAAACGATATTGCAATGTTGTTATCACATGGTTCTTATGTTCCTCATTATTCTTGAAGTACATATCATCAATAAAAACATTAATGTATTACCGAGGAACGACTTCACTTAATGGTGCATTAACAGTTGGCCATAATCCTCTTCAAAGCTCTCAAGAACTTTCCCAAATCTTCCAATTTCTCTCTCTCCATAACTGCCCGCGTATATGAAAATTGGATCCTTCCAGCGTGCTTTCACTGTGAGGCCCGTGAATTATGCCCTTCTAGCAGTGCGAGACCATCTCGGGATCTTAACATAAGTGCTAGCTAAACTGCCAATGAGGAGATAATAGCAGTGTTAGACCAGAAATATAGGTCGTAATATAATATTAATACTTAGATGTTAATATTTTTTAAACAACTTAGAGCTATAGCTCAGTGGTTAATGTTGTGCATATTCTACGAATGGTTGCAGGATCGATTCCCGGGAACATCTTTTGGTGCTTATCATTTTTTTGGGTTACTAAAGGCACATTATACAGTGCCAAAAAGAACTAATAGAGCCTCGATCCTGGGTCAAAGCTGTGGAAAGCCACGACTTTAGATAGTGCACCAAATACACTTATATTGTGACTAGACAGCCCGTGCATGGCACGGTCATATGCGCCACTTGTTTGTGTTAATCAGACCTTTTTTTACATCAAAGTAAAAGACATTAGAGTCAACCAGCTTCAACTGCAACTTTTGATGATGAACTATTTGCAAAGTAATTCCCATTGAATTCCATGAAAAGTCTTAATTGATCAGCAAGCAACAACTTTCATTTTTGCTTCTTATTGGTTTTCTTCTCATCCAATAGAATAATACCTAAAGCATAGATATATTTTACTCTCTTCAACCAATTTCCTAGAAATTTATTGAAGAATGATCGAGAAAGGTTCATCTTCAAAATTCTAATTAGAAATATATTCCTTTCAGCAGAAGAAGAATAAATTTTAAACACACAAACATATTGTTATGTGCACAAATTATAACCAATTACAACATTTGAAGGTTAAAACAGAATCAAGTTACCAAGCAAACAGTTGTACAAAGAAAAAGGTCTCTTCCTTGACTGCTAAATTCTGTACACAAATAATAGATGTTATAACATAACAGTGAAACGTACAAACATTCAATCCATGTGAAGCTTTGTATAACAACATAATGCACAAAGAAACAGTTCCATGCCTACTCTCAAAATAATTGGAGGAAAAAAATGAAAGACACGAGCAAAATTCAATGCAGTGTCAACTTACCTGTTAACCGTATAACTGTAGCTAATGGTGAAGTAGTTTGATATACTCAACACTGGACATATTGATAGTGCATTGTCAAGCTTTTTTCAGTCACTGAGATATCAATAAAAATCAATAGGTAAGATTGCATTTGCATAAACACATTTTTGGTTGATTAAGTCAAAGCATACAGAAAATTTAGAAGTACAAAATGTAGAAATCCAAATTAAGTAACATATGATATACACTACAATTTCTTCCAAGTCAACTCTCTTCTATGTTGGCTCACAATCACCTAATGAAAACGATACAACTCATATTGATTCTTAGAAGAAGTACAGAAATCACCCGGCAAGGCCAAGTACTGAACCATGCAACGACACAACCGTACTAACATTAACTCCCTAAAGAAACTAAGAACGTATATCTTCATAAGCAGCAACCAGTATATCCAAAAGACTAAAGCAGTTATGAGCATCGCTCTTAATGGAGCGTGAGATGCCTTGTCAAAGCTTAATTACTTAGTATTTTCTTACCCCATACATCAAATACAAAAGCAAATATAGAAAATTTACACACTGAAAAATATAGAAAGAGCTTCACTCTAGGAGGAAAGTGAATTTGTGCCTTACAACAATTAGATTAAGGGAAACTAAAAAGCAAACTTCCATGTATTACTGTAGGAAGACATTAGCGGATCCAAAATTTGAACTTTATGGGTTCCTATACCGACCTCAAACTAATAGATACAAACAAGAATTGATTCATAGTCAAATATTTATAAATATTTTATAAATTACTTAATACAAGTATAGAGTATGAACAAAGCCTATGGGGTTCACATGAACCCATACCTTATAGTCTACGTTTGACCGTGCACATAAAATACTGGTCATCACAAGCTAGAAGAGTTAATGGGCACCATTGTTTCTGATTTTGAGGGAATAAAGATAAAACTCAAAGTTAGGGCTTCTGTGCTTCAAGATCCATCATATTTGTTTTGTCTTTCTTAGATGAGCTCCCCATCCCATGTGAGATTGTGCGCCTTTAAAAAAAGGACGGATTCATATTTAAATTCAAAAGCAGTGAGAACTTCTCTATTCCCTGATGTTTTTGTTGCGTACTTAGAGCTATAGCTATGCCAATAGAGTTCACACAGACTGAAGTTTTCACCTCTACTCTTCCCTCCATCTGAGAGCTAGTTGTACCTAATTCTATTTATTTATTTCAATCTTGTGTCTAACGACATGTCATCTAAAAGTTTAGTCTCGTTTAAAAAAAAAAGATTAAGTGAAAATTGCCCAGGGAGCTTTCTGAGTACATAAAGCAGAGCACACCATGTCTTTCTTTGTTTTCCTTACCATTTTTAGCATATGCTGGTTTAAAGTTTCACATTTATGTTTATAAAATGTTGAGACACTTCAAGGTGAGTTCGTTTTCCCTTAACTTTTAAGAACTTATCACTTGAATTTTACATTAATTTATTAAATTTTGCTGTTAAATTATACTTCAGTTGAAAGCGATTTGCTCCTAGAGTGAAAGAAGAAGGAAAAAAAATGCATAACTCGAGTAAGGACAGAGCTTAATTCCACAGTACCTATGTTCCAAATTATGCAATGAAGGAACCCATATCTCTTCAAAGCTTGCAATTTTCTGCTGAAGGCGAGGGGCTACATGCAATAGACATTAGAAATAAGCAAATCGTCACTAATCAAGTTCTGACAGAAAACCTCCACCAGTCTGACAACACTTTCAGCCGTGAAAGCTGGAAAAGCAGCCTTCAATATTTTCTAAACGCCTTACCTCATTTAGGGTAAAGAAATTTCACACAACATAGAACATGGAAAAAAAATAAAAACAAAAATTGCTACATCTAAAATAGCGATAAGCAAATACAAATATTTACTTGGAAAATTGAAACAGACATTTGCACACAATTAACTCATGCTGCAATCTTAAGGAGGGAATATGATGAGATAAACATGCAATTGCAGAAACTTAGTATATTCTCATTAGATCTATGTCCAAATGAATCTTAGGATAGTTAAATTGAAGGGACCATGTCTTAATGATATATAAAATATGTGAATACCTCTACTAAACATGGATAGATACATGCCTCTACCAAGTTCTTCGTGAAACCCCGAAGAACTGACCCTCTTTTATACCTGTTCCCTCATCTTTCTTCATAAATATTGAACACCTAGGATGAGCTTTCTTTGGTACACCCCTATCCAAAACTATTCTCACCCTCAAGAAATTGTAAATTCTTTTTTCAGTTATTCAACTTAGTAGATATGGAACAGAAAGAGGCACAATCTTTCTAACTAAAAACAAAGTTAGGGAAAAATTTGGACTTTGGAATCCAATGAGAGGATATATTGCTTAAGAAGAACCGGCGATTGTTACCTTGCCTAAAAATATCTAACTGAAGCTTCAACAATAAAGGTTAGACTCCATTGTTGTTTAAAAGCTAGTATTAAAATAAAAAATATTGGTAAAGCAAGGAATGAAGCCTTTTTAGATTGAAGCACTAATTTCATTCAAAGAGAGATTTAGCAATGAAACTAAACCAAATTCAAAAGTAGCAATGGGCTCACCACGAGTCCACGACGTTCATTCCAGCATAGTATTACAACAATAAAATTTTACTCAGCTCAATTATTAGCAAAATCTGCAGTACGAAATACAACATAAAATTAGAGTAGAAATCTTAATTTTTTACTATTTATTTAAAGCCGTAGCTAACACATGCAAGCACAGATAACAACTTGATGAAAGTCAGAGGAAATCAGACCCTAATTTTTTTTTTAAAACAAGATAAAAACACATGCATGGTTGAGAAGGCAGAGGAAAAACACAAAGTAAACAAAAAAGTAGCAAGAGGCAAGAGAAATCCAAACACAATACCAGAAGGAAGCACATAAAAATACTAAAAGATAAAAGGAGGAGTTCTAAGGAGACATCACAAGATAAACAACAAAAATTGAGCAGAAGGAAAACAGAAAGAAGAACGACAACACACCTGAAAGAGTGAGATAGCAAGCAGAACGAAGAAAGATGGAACACTAAAGTGAGAATAAGGCACCAAAGTGGGAAACAAGAAGATAAAAGGGTCTGTCTAGAGTTGAACACGTGTATAGAGGAAGAAAAGAGTTGCACAACCCAAATTACCATAATACCCTTCGTCGTCAATGGGCTCACACTTATTATATAGTTAAAAGAGTGCACAGTTAAATATATATTACGTTTTCGCAGTATATATACACATTTATATACAAAAAAATTCCTGAAGTTAATGAGTGCACGTGCCCTCCCTCCTCACCACGTGGGTCCGCCTCTGTCTCGGGGCGTGGTTGTCAGCTCAGGACCCTTCCTCACAGTGGTCCCGCGATCAGTTCAAAATGCATTGCCTCTGCATTTAGCCACCTAACGCTTTTCTGCGGCGGACTCACAACACGATCACCTTTGATCTGTTTAGGTGAGCTCCTCGCGGTAGGTTCACCATCTAATAAAATTTCATATTTCTTGGTTTTGGTTGAACCATATTTCCTTGCAGTGCCCTGTAGCTTGTCTCTATTTTCAACTTTGATTTTTGACATCTTTTTGATACTTTGATATTTTAACCTTTTTTCAACTCATTCCTAGCATTTATAATCATACCGGCACTTCACTTTCATCATATCACGTAATCAGAGAGTCCGGAACCAAAATGCCCCAAAAAAAATTATTTTGAACCAAAATACCCCAACAAAAAAAATGTTACAAAAGTACCTTTAGCGCAGTAAAATACTGCGCTAAAGCACTTAACCGTAACGGCCCCGTTAAGTTCTTTAGCGCATTATTTTACTGCGCTATAGCAATTTCTCTCTTCGCTATAGCGCAATAAAATACTGCGCTATAGGACTTAACTTAAACCCGTCGGGTTCCATCGCTGGTCCCTCCAGTGGCAAAAAAAATTTTGAAAACGCCATTGGAGGCGAAGCCGAGGTGGTCCCCACATCTAAAAACGTCATTTTCTATTAAATTTCGTCCGGAAAGTTTAGATTCTCAGTATATTCAATTCAAGGAGCAAGATTCTAAGTTCGAATTTTGAGAAAAAGCGGTGCACAACTCGATTAAAATAACTCTATAAAAAATCTTCGATTAAGGTTTTCTACTATGAACTTTTGTTATATACATTATATTCTAAGCATGCTTAACATTTAATCCTTGCTATTTTCCATAAAAAAAAAATCAATGTTTATTTTTTGTTCTTGTTCGACTGGGCGGTGGATTTTGCCACTGTTCCGATTTTTTTTTTTTTAATTCATTATTTGTTAAATGATTATGAATTGTTAATTTGTTAAATGTTTATGAATTGTTAATTTGTTATATGTTTATGAGTTGTTAATTTGTTAATTATTTATGAATTGTTAATGAATTATTATTTTGTTAATTGATTATTTGTTAAATATTGATTATGAATTTATTAGTTGTTAAATATTGTTTATGAATTGAAAGAAGTTGATTGGTAATGAATTATTATGTTGTTAACACTTTGTTTGGATGATTGTTGTGTATTGTTTCATAATGTATCGTATTGTGTTGTATTGTATAGGACCAAATCAGTGATTACATAAAATAGGACCTTTCGTCGTTACATAACAATAAAATTAAAGTAACAATCAAAGCAAACATTGTATTTAAACTAACAACATAATATAATACAATAGGTAACAACCATCCAAACAAGTTGTATATGATTATGAATTGTTAATCTATATTATTTTAAAAGCGTGAATATATATGTTAAATAAAAAAAGATTATCTAAAAAAGAATAGTTAAAGTTCTTCTTTTCATAAATACATAAGTTAACGAAAAAAATGTAAAGTTTGTAGGAAAATATGTGGTCGACGAATATACTCTTTTAGTCTAATTTTATCGTAGTTGTGTTGGCTATTTGGTCAACTAAAAATATATCACGTATTCAAAATAAAGTTCTAAACAAATATTACTGCTGAATTTCGATTCCCAAACTAATTAACTTAAAAAGTCTTTGCCATCACATAATTCAAAAGTAATTAACTTAAAAGTCTTTGCCATCACATATGTGTCCTTACTATCACATATTAAATTTACTGCATATCCCATGTTAATTATTCACAAGATATAATACTACATAATTCACATATTCCCTACAAATTATTAATTAGCTAATATAATTTATCTTTCATTTCAAGAATAATGACTAATTTAGTTTGTACAGACCGGACTCTTTCATGGATCCGAATGTTCCCCCTGGGCCCGAGGTTACCCCGGGGCCCGATGATCACCCGGGGCCCGCTGTTAGATCAGTATTGTCTTTGCAAGGCAATCATATGTCCGAGTTATTATGGGCCGGTACTATAGGGATATCTACTAGGCTCCGTCCCCGTAGGCTGCAGAGAGCGTGGACTCTTTTACGCGAGCACCCCCCACACCCTCGTGTCTTGGAGATATTGTTTCGGGGCGGCATCTACCGTTGCGTGTCCGTTGGTCGGGTACAACATGATTGGGTGCTCATCACGGCCATGGTTGAGCGGTGGAGGCCAGAGACACATACCTTCCATCTTCGCACTGGTGAGGCCACGATTACACTTTAGGATGTGGAGGTCCTCTTTGGATTGCGGGTAGATGGAGAGCCACTATACACTCGGTACGAGCCTCCTCCTGGTCAGACGTGGGCGACAGAGTTGACTAGGCTCACCCACTTCGTGCCTGATGCCGAGGGCCAGATTTCAAGACAGAGTCGGGTTCAGATTAGTGCACTCTGCACTTATTTGGAGGGTTTGGATCCGGTTGTGGATGGCACCCCGCAGGACGATGTTGATCGTCATGCCCGTTTGTACCTGCTTATTATATTCGGGGGCATCTTGTTCCCGAACTGATCGGGTGCCTTTGTCAGCTTACGTTATTTGGTTTTCTTGGAGCATCTGGACCGCTTGGGAGACTACAGCTGGGGCGGTGCTGTTTTGGCGTATCTTTATAGATGCCTGTGCCGAGCGTCTATTGGTGTTGTCAGAGATATGTGTGGTTTTTTTGGTCTTCTCCAGGTAATATTTTAAGTGTGCGTACCTTTAATGTAGACAAACCTCTTGAAACGACGACTTAAAAATCGTATTTTCTAATATCGCTTATAGTTATGGGCGTGGGAGAGGATGCTACCTTTTCAGCCCGTACCTAGGCATCACCTCGAGATTGACATGCCTTATGCGAGGAGGTGGACAGCGGGTTTTGACCGGGATGTGGATACGCACCACAGTATTCTTCCATTCCGAGACCAGCTTGATCACATGACGGACGATGCTGTAAAACTATTTAACTTTACATTATTAATTTAATTAAACATCTTTTCTACTTGGTGATCACTGATTTGTATTTATATGTTATGCAGCTATTTATATGGACGTCGTACGCTGCTATATTAGATGTTTTGCCGGCCTTTTGCAGGGCAGGTCAGGGGGTTTAGAGGCTGTTTGTGGAAAATGGTGGAGTCCTATAGTGCAGTATTTTAATGCGCTATAGCGGAGAGAGAAATTGCTATAGCGCAGTAAAATAATGCGCTAAAGAACTTAACGGGGCCGTTACGGTTAAGTGCTTTAGCGCAGTATTTTACTGCGCTAAAGGTACTTTTGTAACATTTTTTTTTATTGAGGTATTTTAGTTCAAAATGATTTTTTTTGGGGCATTTTGGTTCCGGACTCGTAATCAGATTCATAATTAGCATAATAAGAGTTCAATATCTACAAGGCTTTAAAGAATCCAACACTAGAAATGCAGTGTTTCGTTATCTTTTTTATACCAGCACAAAATCCACGATTAGCCTTGCAGTGGTTGGTTGTTATTTTTGTTTGCAAGTATAAATAGAAATTATACATGTTAGGTAGGAATTTATGTATTACAGTATTTTATGCTAGATAGAAGGTGGAATAAAAATATCAAAATCGTTAATACTTGGATTAAATTAACTAAAATGACGAAAAAATCCTCATGTATTACATAATTTTTTATATGAAAAGAAATTAAACAATTTATTTAATAACTGAACAAAACATATTTCAATCCTTGAATCATGAATCATGCAATATTTATTCTTGCATTACTGTTCATACATTTTATCCTTACTAATCCATAAATTATAATCCCTCAATTATCTCCTTTTTTTTTTTTTGCACAGCCGATTGCCCTTCAAAGGTGCTGGTTTTTTAGTTTTTGCCCCTCAAATTGCTAGTCTTTAGTTTTTACCTTCGCTTAAAAAAGTGGTCAAAAATATCCTGAGGTTTTGGGTTCGAACTCTCGCTCAGTCAAAAAAAAAATCGTCAGGCAAGGCTTCGCGAAAAGTCTGTCTTATAAGTTATTTTTTTACTATGCTAGAATTCTACAAAAGTTATAAGCCTAATTTTGTAACGAAACTCAGTCTTGCAATTTTTTATTTTTATTTTTGATTGAGCGGATTTCGAACTCAAAACTTCGGGTATTTTAGGCGAAGGGAAAATTAAAGACCAGGAATTTGAGGGGCAAAAATTAAAGGCCACCCCCAAATAAGGCAATCGTGCAAATTGCCCCTTAATTAGTAATCGCTACACAACTTGTTTCTTAACTAAATGACCCATCATTGTTTGCATCGAGAAAACAAAGACAAGATAAGTTTCTATAAATTTGAACTAAAAAATGATATGATAAATACAGAAAAAACTTTAACATAGATAGATAATAATAATAAACCATGAAATTAGTATTTGCTAAAATTGCATTTACAATCTTTCCTGCACTGATATAACTTATTTTATGATAAACAATTTTTTTAATTTGTAATATAAAAAAATATTACTAATTTCATTCTAGAAAAAAGCTTAATCACTTGTTCCTAGAATTTGTTCCTTTTTTCTATTTTGGCACCTTAACTAGGTGATGTTAATATTAAACTCCGAAACTCGTCATTAAGTGTGTCTATGAAACACAATCTGACTTTCATAATATTCTATCTTCAATGTAGTAATATGCTAATATATATTTTAATTTAATTATGCTATCTTTTAGCTAAGATTACCATCAATTGAGAGAAAAAATAAGAGTAAGCTCTTAATTAAGTTGACAGTGAAAGAGCAGAACCAACAGAAACAAACACATTCGTGACCCAAAGAAAAGCCACACGTCTAAAATATTACTTTAGCTTCATTACCGTAATTTAGTTTTTGCTTCTAATAAAAATCAGATTTAGAGGTTTTGATAGACACATTTGAGTATGAGTTCGGTAATTTAGTAGAAATAATACTGAGTTGAGGTGTCAAAGCATATGCATTCAGCCTTCCTAGCTATGTGATAACAAATTATATAGAAGTAGAATACAATATGCTCCAGAAATAATCAGGGTTAGTTGGGAAGCTTTGAAACACAGGTGATGAAGCTGAGTGTGATTACTGCATATTCTCCGACCACCGTGACACTCAATCCCCATCCTAAAACGACAACGTTTCCCTCATTTCCTTGTTCCTTGAGACTCAACAACAAAATGTCAAACTTGTCCCTTACAATTTGTTCCTCCAAATCACCATCCACCGTTGATGGAGAAATTGAGGTTAATGAATCGCTTAAGGTTGAAATCGGAAGCCCTAAGAATCTACCAAGTTTGTTGTTCCTTCCCAAATTGAGCTTGAGTGACAGAGCTTTCTTTCTCTTAGCCTTCATTGCTTGCACGGTAATGACAATTAATTAAATTCTTCTCTTTCCTTCATTTGCCATTTAAACGTTGACTGCACTTTTTTTTTTTGTTCTTCTAAATTGTCAGTTTTTTCCTCCAAATGAAATACTCTTCGAGAAGGGGTATTTTCCAAAATATACAGCTTTTGAAAATATTTACGCCGCGTAGCTCTATATACAATATTATACCGGGGGAGAAAGCATTATACATAATGTTGTATAATAGTGTATAAAAGGTGTTTATACACAAATATGGGCTACTTGGCGTAAATATTTTCAAAAATAGACATAGAGCGTAATTTCCCTTTTTAAAATGTAAGTAAATTTTACTCGATGCATCCCAAATTATATGAGGTGTTTGACCGGGCACTTAGTTTAAGAGTAAAAGTAAGACTTTTGAATTATGTGGTCTCTACATTCAGTTGAACATTTCAACTTACAAAATGATCATTTAGACACCTCAACTCGTCTCTTGTGTCAGTTGAGCACTCCAACTTTACAAAATGATCATCTAGACACTTAAAAAATTAATGTGCCACGTCAGCATCGGGTGTTCACGAGACACAGTGGGACGAGTTGAGGTGTCTAGATGTGAATTCTCAAAGTTGGAGTGGTTAGTTGCCAGTCGAGGCCAAGTTAAGGTGTCTATCTATGTATTGTGCTAATTAAATATAGTCTTTGAAATTGCAATTTGAAAGTGTAACTAAATTTTATGAGATGTTCTTTGTTATGTTTTGGTGTCAATGGGTGATGCTAATGATTGTTAAATGCAGACGTCGGTGGCTTTCACAAGTCTGGTAGTTGCAGCTGTACCAACACTATTTGTGAGTCCTCTTGATCTCTTGCTTGGCAATTTCTTATTACTTTGGTTTATGCATTCCTAATTTTCTTACCTTTATAGAGATCATATTAGAAGGGTGTTTGCAACTCCTTTTGTGTAAAGCATTTTATATGTATAAACTTTTCCGTGAAACTTACATAGGCCGGGCATCTATGCTAATAAATAGAAGGTAAGCGTGTGCTTTGAGGTGAAAGCCAGGTTTTTATGCTACTGAGGATATGTTGAGGGATTCTGTTCGAGTGTATGGTGAGAATGTCTTGCCATGATATATTGTATAAATGTTATAATTGGATGCAATATAAAAAGTTATGTGCAACCCTCTTAGTTTAGTTTCCTTTTGGCTGGAGTGAACAAATAATTTTCTGAGATGTCAGTGTCATTGAAGCTTGTACAAATTCTTTTAGTAGTTAGTTTAATGCTGAGAGACTTGGCTCCATTGAATGTAGAGATACAGAAGTGTGAGGTAAATTGTAACTCTAAACGGAAATGTGTCAAAAATGCGCCTAACGTATTGAAAATGGTTTAAACTTTCCCTTCTTAACCTATTGGATCATACTGCCCTTAATGTTAATTTTCGGGTTAATAATGCCCCTCCTTCACCTATTGACCGTATTTGCCCTTAACGTTTATTTTGGGGCTAAAATGCCCATTGTTTTAGCGGAGTTATGAGATGGCATGTGTGGGGCTTTAATTAAATACGTGGCACTGATTTATTAGTCTCATGTGGCCACATCTGTAAATAACCCGACCTATCCGGGTTAACCCAAAACAGTTAGAAACAGTGTTATCAAAGGCGCGCTTTAAGCGCTTAAGCCCTGAAGCGAGGCTCAAAACATGTTGAGCGCTTCGCCTCGCTTTATGTGCGCTTCGGTGTCGACATCAAGGCTCTAAGACATACTTTTCGTTGCCAATGAGCCTCTCTTGAGGAGGTGACACTAGATGATTGATATTTCACTTTATCTTAATATTTTTACAAGTTCTTTGTCCATATATTTGTTATTCATGCTTATTATTATTAATCTTGGACTAAACATATATATATTTGTATTTTTGCACCATTGCGCTTTTTTCATTAAAGCCCACGCTTTATATGCGCTTCGCGCTTAAAGCCCCAGCTGACCTTAGAGCTTTTTTCGCGCTTTTCGCTTTTGATAACACTGGTTAGAAATCATTTGTTCGTACTCAGTTTCATGGATGATTTATGTTTTGCGACTGAATGGATTCAAAAGACAACCTGGTCTTCTTCATTTGAAGCTGTGATTTTCTGTTCAAAACTGCTGCAAACACAAACTACAATCGGTATCATATCTTGGTTCAATTCAGCTTCTTCACCTTTTAACAATGGTGGATTCTTAGGAATTCATCCCCTACAATTCCGAACAAATAAATTCAGATGGGTCGGTTTATTTATGGGTTGGGTCTAATATCCACATGGACCAATAAATCAATACCACCTAGTAATAAAAATCTACATGTCATCTCATAATCACGTTAAAAGGAGTTACATTTTTAATCATAAAGGGAAATTGGGGTCCAATACGTGGAAGGAGGGACATTTTTAACTCAAAATCAACATTAAGGGCAATTATGGTCCAATAGGTGGAAGAAGGGCAAATTTGAACCATTTTCAATATGTTAGGGGCATTTTTGACCCTTTTAAAATGTCATAACATGTTAGAAGCCTTCTCCACCCTTGTCATAACATGCGACGCCGGCATCTATGAGGAATGGTATGTCACCTTCTCAAAAAAAAATCTTAAAATAGAGAAATAGTTCAGCTTTATTCTTCTTTCTCTTGCATTAGTTTGGGTTGTGAATAGTCTTTAGAAGGTTCAATAGACTTCGAAGTATAACAGTTATACAAGCTCCAAAATTATCATCATAAGTTCCTATAGTTATTTAATTTGTAGGAGTATACTATATTGATTTTCTAAATTTAGTAAAATATCATAACGTATACGTACACATGTATTGTAGTCTACATAGATTAATTCATGAGTAGTCCTACAGTCCTACTTGAGCACCCTCTAAGCTTTACAATGAAGAGATTGATTTACAATGAAGGTTTGTTTTATATATTGATTATTGCGCTAATCAAGGTCAAAATTGATCTCAATGTGTTGCACCCAAGGGTGTGGTGTAGTTGTTAATGAAGTCGAAGGAGAATCATGAGGTCTTAAGTTCAAAATTCGTCCTGTCTGCCTAAGTTTTAGTGGACTGAGTAATAATCGAGATGTGTGCAAGCTGCTCACAAATAACACCATTAATGCCCAAGTTTTCAATCAGACTGCATCATTTTCCATTTAGAGATACTGCCCAAGTTTCACAAGCTAAGCGTTGACCTGATATGACTCCCCACCAACCGTTGTAGCATAATGTTTGTGAATCAATTACATCGTAAGTTGCCCACTTCCATGGAAATGAAAAACTCTCGTTGAAAGCAGGAAAGTTATCCGGTAAGCAAGGTCTTTGATTGATGTTCCTAAATAAGGTTGATCAAATTTAACTGTTGGAGCTTTCTCTATATCTTAATTGATTTGCCATGCTCTTAGCTCAGGTTCTTTCTAAATGAGCCATCCCTTGTTTGTTCTTGGATTGGACTAAACGGCAATCCTTACCGTGGAAGCAGACCTTGTTATTCTTCTCCCTTCAATGAAGTAGATAAGTACACTAGGGTTGAAATGCTCTTTTCTCATGTATGTGGATTACTTAGTCGATTACCTGATTGCACAGGAATATAGTCTCATTCTAAGGTAGAGCTCTTAGAGTCCTACTTAAAGTTAAAGGTAGTTCTTTAGCTAAAGCAAGGAGAGTAGAAACTGAGGGAAAAACCTACGTTCTTACTCGGAATGGGAAAAAGGCTACTAAGATCGGAACTCATGACCTAAGTACTAAGTAACCTTAGGGATAATCTAACCTTCCCCCCTTTGGATCTTGAACTTACCGTTCGTCAACTTCCCTCTTTGTCCTCTCCTTGCCACCCCCATGCTGGCTGTCCTGTAAACCATCTTGTAGTCATCTTCCCTTTTTCATTATGATTTTCTTAGAATAGCTTCATAAGTCATAGCAACCTTCAGCATCTTATTTGTTGCTTCAAAGTTTAACGCAAGGCTGTATGCCCTTTTTATGTATAAGAACTTGTTCGTTTTACCGTGCAACTGAAAGATTGTAATATAATGATAGATTATTGATTGTTGCTTGCATTATTTTTTTCTTTTTATTTAAGATAGATATGTAAGGTATTTAAGAGATACAACCCTGTTTAAATCTTACCTTATCAAAAAAAAAAAAAAAGAGATACAACCCTGTTTCTGAATTTTATGAAACAAACATCATGTCTAGAAACTTAGTTCTGTCTGTAGTCCTTGTGTTCATGATTTTCAACTTACAACCAGATGTTACACTGTCTAACGCTATCTGCCTACTAGTCAAAGCCTAAACGCCTGTTCTTACACCGAGGCAAAAGAAAAAGGTTTCTTCATTAAAATCTGAAGGATATGCACCTACTGAGAAGGAAGACATTCTTTTCTTGTGCTTGATATGAAAATAATTGTCATAAAGATCTGCTCTTCTTATTAAAAGGATAAGTGGAGTACTCATAGAACTTGGTCTCATTTTTTACACATGCCTTTTCAGAAATGGATACTTGAGACATAACACAAATAATTAACATAACGACCTGTAAGATATGGATTGTGAGAAAAATGCTGATTACTGTGCGATTGTGGAGCCAATAGTTCGACTCATTTGATCTTTTTCTGTAGGCGATGCGTAGAGCAGCAACATCTCTGTCAAAGTTGGCAGATACTGCTCGAGAGGAGCTTCCTAGTACAATGGTTGCTATCAGGCTGTCTGGGATGGAGATCAGTGACCTTACACTGGAATTGAGTGATTTAAGGTAACAAATTTCTTCATTCAAAAGGGGACTGACCAGTTTCTTTTAGGATAAACTCAATGAAGTTCTTTGAAGATATGAAATATCTGGAAGCAAGATAGTATTGGTATTTCGAAGGGAATAATCATTCCCTAGATATCTCAAGGACTAAGTTGCTTCAACGTAATAATATGCTCCCTCCTTCCCCGTTTATGTGGCACCTTTCGGGTTTCAAGATTCAAACAAGGCTTTATTTGACCATAATTGGTGACCTCATAACCTAGTTTGTTGTTGTCCTTGCCCTACTTGTGTGTCACTGCTAATCCCACTCTCCATAGATCTTCACTTCCTGCAAAGAAGTTTTATCTCATACCTCTGTCACATTTACCGATTTACGAAAACTTTTAATCTCGCTTTTTGCTTATAGTCTGTTCTCGGAATCATGTATGATAGAAACATATCCTCTAGGAAATGCAAATTAATGCAGTTGTTCACGACATGATAAAGATTCAAATCCATCTCAGGGAAGAATTGTTCAGCTATAGTAATAGCATTATATTCTTAATAATTCTCCTTGGACAGTTTGGAAAGTAAGGTACGAAATCTCTAAACAATTTAACTGGAAGTACACTGGACGAAATTTTTTCTTCTCTCTTTATTAATTAGTAGAATTAAGAAGAGTGAGCTGTATCGACTCTATGGTAGTAGCCGATTATATTTTATTTCTTCGACAGCTTTCCGCTTTGATTGCTCTTCTGTGCTCTACGTACTTGGGTCTTCAATATCAAAAGAACATTAAGTGTCCTCTGGGATTCAGAGTCTGGTGAATCCAACATCAGTGAGGTACAGGTGGAGCAGATTGGATCAAGACTAATTCCAGCTTACTCTCCACCTAACTGGGTTGAGTGGCTAACTAAGAGTTTCTTTTTTTGATTAAGCACCGGGTGTCCGGGTCTCTTAGAGCCCCGACTAATCCCGGGGGTGCACAGGGTGGCTAACTAAGAGTTTCTTGCAACTCTCTGATATCATTGTTGAATGGTTTTGAGATATGACCTTTAGATTTGATCGCCTTTCCTAATCCTCTGTGGTAGGCACAATTGGACGTGACTTCCTGCTTTGGTAATGCTCTTAGGCACAAACAAATTTTTGTAACTATGGGAAATCAAAAATAGTATCATTTGTATTGTCTGAGGATCGGTTTTCTATTGATTAATGTGCGAAGGTTGGAGATCACAAAGTTTTTGAATTGCTAGGGTTGAAAAAGGCAGTTTTCTAGAGGGTTACAAGATGTGAAACTAGAGAAGAAATTAATTGGAAAAATACAAGATTCGTGGTAGTTTCTTGGACATTGGGTTTCTAACATGCTATTTGTTGAAAGAAGTTCCTAGGTATTTACCTGTTAATAAGAAAAGGAAAACAGAAAGAAATGTTAGACATCAACTAAGAGCTCATGGGGAAATGGGAATTAAGAAGAGACCTCGTCAAATTCAAAAACAATTCTGATAACACACTGAGACAATCGAAAATAAGGCTTGTCAACTCTGGCTAAGTTTTGGTGGATAGAGTTACCTAGTACCTGTGATGGTGGGAGGTAGCAGGTACTTGGTGGATTGCAGCTTGTGGGTATTAAAGGTTCATGTTTTACAACAACAACAACATACCCAGTGAAATCCCACGGTGTGGGGTCTGGGGAGGGTACAGGGTAAAGTGTACGCAGACCTTACCCCCATCTCAGAAGATAGAGAGGTTGTTTCCGAAAGACCCTCGGCTCATAAAGGTTCATGTTTTAAGTATCAAAATATCTAACCAGTCAACCTCATTAAACCTGGCCAACATTATTTCAGCTGCTTCATACATGTTCCGGAGAGTAATGTTGTTATTGTGCATGTGATGATCAGCCAAGAGATAACTGATGGTGTCAACAAATCTGCTCGAGCTGTGCAAGCAGCAGAAGCTGGAATCAGACAAATTGGGTCTCGTGCTCACCAGCAAACAATGTGTATGATCTCTCTCATATAATATATTCCTTTTATAGAGGTAGATCATATCATGTCTTCCTAGGTTAAGACTCTACTTAGTGTCTGTTTGATTGTGTCATTAGCAATGATTCAGGAGAGAGCAGATCTGCCAGCCATATCTTTGCAGCCAGTTGTAGCTGGTGCAGCAAAGAAGACTTCTCGTGCTGTTAGCCAAGCCACTAGAAGACTCATGAATATGATCTCTGGAGATGAAAATGGCTCAGAAATGGAAGATGACAGTAAAGTTGACGCGGAATCATAGAGAGTCGGCACTCTTCCACTATTTTACCCTATCATTGGCAGAGTAAACATGTCTATATGTTCCTCACAAAATCTTGAACATGAATAGCACATGTAAAAGCATTACTCAGAATGTTTTTCAGTAAATATTTGGCATCTTTCAAGAATGAGATTGGTAGCTACATCTTTGACTCCTCGCATTGTGGGAAGGAGAGTTTCTTCTGCTCGGATTTGCGCTTGAGATTGTCAGAACTGCACGGCTACCATGGTTATCATGTTATTCACAAGTGAGAGCGACTTAATTTGCTTAATTTTATTTTTAAGCATTTGTCAAAAACAATTTGGAACTTTTATCAGGCAGATGATGGCGTCTTTTTACATCGTGAGCCACAGATATTTCTTGAGAAGATGCTAGATCTGAAGGAACCAGAGTAGTATGACGGTGGTTTTCAATATTAACTATTGAATTGTATGACCACTTCTATAAATTTATTCTTTTAGGTTTACAACAAGCACGTGTACGTGTGGACTGATTTTTTTTATAGATCAAGTACGTGGATATTTTATTTTGGATGAAGGACGATGGTGGGACTTGAAACGTTTGCATGTTCTCTTACCATATTGAATTTCCCTAAATTTGAGGCGCTAATACATCGAGGTCTACCAGATTCTAACCATCAGAAAATGGATTATGTAACTATGGATGTGAGTAGTAAGGTGGATAGTTAGTATGGAAATGTATCATGGCCTATGTTCTTGAATTGTGCGGAATATCTGGCAATACTAGGCCCTGGGATATTGTTGACAGCTTTAACAAGCTGAAGCAGATCACTGATATTTTTTAAATAAGTTAGTTATCTAATAGGTAAAAGCTTCAGTTGACATGTTTAAATGAAAATATGTGGCAGCTTTAAAGGATTGTCTATGTATTTGACCACTGAAACTGACCAAAAAGGATTTATTCACCTTAATACAATCGAAGAAAAATTTGCTCACCGGGTGACAAATAACTGAATGAAAGACGTGATATGTTTTCAAGTGTGGTGCTTCGAGAGATTATCTGGAAGGAGCCTTTGCTAAGAATGGAATGTACTGATTTGGGGCATTTCTCTCCTTATTTAGCTTTAAGTGGGAGAGGACTTAAAGCTGTTATAGAGTCTTAATTTGTGATTTTAAAGTTTAAGTTGCCTGATTTAGCGTAAAACACCATATCCATGTATTTTGTTTAAAGCATTAGTTGAAGCGGTCAAGTTTGCAAACCTCATAGGCCAAATTAAGACTAGAAAAAAGAAGAAGAATAAAGAGTGTTCTTTTGTACAACAGACAAACAACAAGGGATCATTCTTATCATCAATTTACACCCCATAATACAACAAATCACAAATGTTCTCAAGAACCAAAAGGTGGTTTCACCTACAGGATCTCCATGGAAGCACCTTTGCTAGCTGTACATCGATCTTAAAAGATTATAACTATAAAAAAGTTGCTCCCAACATAATAACGAACCCTTCAAAAACATGGTACAAACAGAGACACTTTGGTGTTATGTTTCAGACAGGGAGGACACCAACTGAATGGGATTTCCTCACTGCAGCTAATGCACTTTGATCCGCGGCTTTCTAAAACACAAAGATCGACAAGTTAGAACTTTCAAAAAGCTTTTAATTGTTCCATTGATTTGTGTTAATTACCTTGTTGGACAATGTGTTTTTCAAGACTTTGTCCACCTCCTCGAAGACAACATCGATAGTTGGACGACCTTTGCTTGATTTGGCGACACAAAGCACTGCTATTTGAAGTATGGACTCGAAATCCTCACTGTTTATTTCACCTTTTAGCCGCGGGTCCTCAAAGTCTTTTAGGGGCCGTTTATGCATGCTCACATCCTTCGCCTGCACAATTAACAGTAGCTTTGTGTGTCCATAATTGCTTATTAGTTCTAATTAAGGCTAAAAAAGTGAGGGAGTAGTACCTTTCTTGTTAGTTGGTCTCTGGCATCCAAATCAAGTTCAATGACCTTCTGGCCAGAAAGAACTTGTAAAGCTACTATGCCAAAGCTATAAACGTCACTTGCACAGGTCAACTTTGCATTACTCATATATTCAGGATCCATATAACCTATTGTCCCTCTTACATCTGTAAACACTTTGCTCTCTTCCATTCCCAACATCTTTGCCAGCCCAAAATCTGATAGCTTTGCTCCCAATTCCTCTGTTAAAAGGATATTTGTAAGCTGCATGCATGGTAATTCAAAAAAAGTAAATATTGATCATAAGAAATACTCAATTGACGAGAAAAAACAATTACTTAATTTACTAGCTAGCTACCTTAATATCTCTGTGAACAATGTAGCCATCTATGTAGGTATGGAGATACCTCAACGCAAGTGCACAATCTCTTAAGATTCTTACCCTTTGTTCCCAACTTAGGACCCTGTCTTTCCCTAAAAAAATTAATTAAAAGGATGAAAACTAACAAAGTAGATAGATCTTGAAAAGAAAAGTACCATTGTACTAGTCTACTCACTCAAAAGATGTTGAGCTAGATTTCCAGCAGAGCAATACTCATAGACTAAATATTGCTCACCATCCTCAATGCAACACCCAAAGAGGCAAACAAGATTAGGATGTCTGACTCTGGAAAGATTCTCTAGTTCTCTGGTGAAAGAATCGGACGTATTACTTCTATAAATTTGCTTGATAGCAACTACTTGTCCACTCGGAAGAATCCCTTTGAACACTTTCCCTGCACTACCGCGTCCCAGAAATTTCTTCTCCTCCCCAAAATTGATCGCGTTTTCAATCTCAGCTTTTGAGAAACTATATAGACCTGGGCAATTAGAAGCAAGCTCCTTTGGCTTCAAACGAAGAAGCTTTCGTCCAGCCCTAGCGTTTCTTGTTACATACTTAACAAGCAAGATCACCATCATCATCCCAAATGTTGCTAAAATTATTGCTAGCAATGCTTCCGCTAAAGAACCTGTGCATTTTTTATGAGTAAGTTAGGATGAGTTATGAAACAATTAATGCTACTTTGTCAAAAATTCATACTTACGCTTGATTTTAATGTAATCTTCACTTGACTTTTCTGTACAAAGAAAGACAAATGTTAGTCAACATTGCAGTTAATTAAAACTACTACTCCCTTTGTCCATGTTTGACTTGGCACACCTCTTAAGTTGCAATAAATAAAATGGTAATTTTATAATATCACCCCTAATTATTATGGGTCATGTAAATGTTGGGAAATGACTTGAAAATGGTTAGTACTACTTCATAATAAGAGTGAAATAAGTATAAAATGATAAATGATCTCTTGGTCTTCTAAACTGGACAAGTTAAAGTGGACATATATTTTTAATATAGTGGACAAGTAAAAATGGACAGATGGAGTAGAAGATAAAATAAGGAAATCAATGCTTGCTAATTTTAGAAAATACTAATCTCACTTCCTGGACGGACTCACCAAAAGTATTTAATGCTGGCAAGCAGCTGAAGAAATCATCCATTGAAGAGGGATCATTTAGTTTAGTGGTTGCAACTGATATAACAACAGCCACAACACAAGTAGCTCTCTCAGTTTCATTATCTTTGGCATAAAACTGATCCAGGAAATGATCTCTTGCAGATTTAATTGCACTGGTACAATCCCTGCAAGCATCATCGAACGTGGAACTAAAACCTGAAGTACACTTGTCCCTGACATCCTTAAAATTCTGATATTCCTGCGTAATATTTGTCAAAGAAAGGCTAGAACAATGGGTGCTTCCTTGATAGAGGGAAGCAAGTCCACATTTATTGATGGAAACGGAGGGCTGGGGCTTAAAGGGTCCTGACGCGCAGTGTGCCCATTGAACTCCCGGGAGGAAGAGGCTTCCTTGGGGCTGAGTAATTGCGTGTTTGGCCAATGCGTGTGAGAAGAAGTTGAGGGCATTTTGGCAACATCTTGTGCTGGGGAAACTGTCCCATATATGGATGGTCTCATCATGATCAGCTGCAAGGCATTCGCCGCTTGGTTTGTATGGAGATGAAGTGAAGTTCAGCCCACATTCTGGAAATTAAGGATAGGACATCAGACAGTTGGAAATCTTAAGGAAAATTCTCATAGCTTGAGGCGTGTTAAGGCACCGGTAAAAGTGTAATTCAGGATTCAACAAGCTCTTCTAGTAGAAACTAGGAGCAGAAATAACAAAGATTAAATAGAGAAGAGACTCAGCACAATAGAATATAGAAAGGAGGAATTTCTCTTGATCTTATATCTTCCAAAAGAAAAGGACTTGAATATATATAGATAAGAAAAACCATGTCCTCTGATGGCTGAAGATGCTCTAACGTATGTATAAGAAAGTTAATGGCAGTAAAGAGGCTAAAAAATAAAGGCAATTAACAGTCACTATTATGACATGATAAAAGGCTTTTAATTCTATTCAAGTCTATCAATGGTCTGTTGCAATTGTATGTATAACTTAGAATTATAATGGCTAATCAAGGATACTAAAGGATAAAGGATCTGTTAAATTAATCATAGGCTCATACCTAACGTTAGATTTTATTCAAATGAATTAACTTATTAAAGACACATTAATATGATATTAAGAGAATGAATCTAGACAAGAATTTGAACACTTCTTTTTGAGATATCACATTCATTTTTCCAAAACAAACTAGCTATATATGAATAGCAAGAAAGTTTGGTTACTTGTTATTAAAAGAAGAAAAAGCAAAGCAAATACCTGGATCTTCTGGAGAAGCCAGTGAAACAGCAGTGAGAGCAAAAATAACACATAGTTGGAAAAATAAGACTGTCTTGACTACAACAACCATGATATCTCCCTTGATGATATATAGTTGTTACTAACTTCAAATTCAAGTAGCTTCAGATGATATCCAACAATGACTCGTAAAGTAATTTTCTCCACTGATCCGTGATGTCTTTTTTACATGCTGATACATGGTCACTCTTATTCCATATCTCAGAGTGGTACAGGACATTCATGGATCGGCTGTGGTGCCAGTTACACGATCGAACATCAAACAGTCACTTCACTGACAACTAGAATGATATAGCTAGCTTGATGACAAAATCAAGAAAAGCTGATAATTAATGTTACCATATTCCTTATTACAAGTTAGAAAATTGTTTTTCCAACAGACAAGAAATTGTGATGATCATATATAGGCATATTTTCCTCGTTAGAATCGAAGAATGTATTGAGGATAGGATATTCTTTATTTTATTATTTGTCTTGCTTAGTTATTCTCCGCGCGCCACAGCTTTGACGTGGCTGTTCGTACATAACGATATACTTATATGCATGAAGCATAAGGCAGTTTTGGTCAAATTTTCAATAGTACGTATTTTATATAAGTTTTACATTTCCCAAGTCCACAGACCAATCGGTGTGGCTTTATATTTTGGGAAACTTTGCAGGATTGGTGGTGGAAATTTGGATTCATCAAAAAAGAAAAAAAAATTGTCAAGTCTTGGAAGGCCCGCAGTAACGCTGAAACTGTATATGCATCATCAGTGCTGTATAACATGCTTTAAATTGTAGTACTTTACTTTGATAAGAAGAAAATTACTCGATGTTATCGATTCAATTTTCGAAAATTCTACAAAACAGTATGTCCAAACAGCAAAGACAAAAAGGTTCAACTAGATAGAAACAGAATGTGCGCGCGCGCACACACATACTTATACTCTTTATCTTTCATGTAATAATCTCATTGTGTTATAATTGTAGAATTTGCAATTACTTTTTGTTGTTTTTCTCTTTGAAGGAGCAAAGAAGGTATAATTTCGGTAGCAATGCATCCAACTCTTGGCACAAGAAGGTTTATTATTCCATGTCACTGGAGAAGTAGTTTTCGTTTTGCAGCATTATTTCAGCAGGAAAAGAACGTACCCTTTACGAGATCGCCAAAATATTTAAGTAATCTATTGCTGTGTAAGAGTTCGAATCCAATCGATATCAATATACCAACTGGAGGGCGGAATGGATTGTCACTTTGTCATTTTATTTATTGATGTTTCGGACTGATCTTGATGAGAATGAATACATTATTCGATTTTTGTTCTAATCAAATCGAATGTAGTTCACTCCCTTTACTTGATCACCCAAGTATTTTAGCAATCTCTGTTATCATGGTTTGCAAATTTTACTCCTTGAGGAGTGTTAGAGGCAAATCTATGTCATTGCCTCGTGCCTCCATCCTCTAACTTCGAAAAGCCAATCAATTCAACGAAGCAAAAAAGGTAAAAGCCAAAGACAATTCTCTAATTGAACTGGAGGATGTTTTAGTTTCCTTCTCATAAATGAAATAGAAATACCATTCATCAAACCAGACATATATAGTGTTACAGTACTTCAATATTATCACATATATAAAGCTTGTTCCATTATCCCCTTTCTTTATTCTGTCCTTCCACAAGCATCACTAAGCAGCAGTCAACATGTCTCCAGGCAATTTCTTGGTTACAAAGGGTAAATAAACCTAAGGGGTACTTGATATATTGTAGTGATACTTTAAAAAAATCAAACTTATCCCTTATTCCCTAACCCCCTTTTATTCTAGTATGCAATCCATCTGATACTTATAATTAAAATCTTAAAAACATAGGCTTTAATGACCCTTTGCATCGAAAAGTTAATTTAAATAACTTCTACTCTGGAGGAACATTAATAGGCCAACCAGTGTTGCTGAGCCTCCAAGCGTTGTTCAGCTCCTCGGACACTACTTCTATTGTTGGGCGCCTTCTCCTTGTTTCAGCCACACAAAGTACTGCAATTTGCAATATGGAGTTCAATGCCACTCGGTTTATTAGTTTCCCTTTCAACGTCGGATCTTCAAACTCAGTGATTGGAAGCTTTCCTATGCTCACATCCCTTGCCTGCATCAATTCACGAGGATAATAATATATGGTGGCAGTGTAAACAAGAATGTCAATTTCATATAATTTTTTTATACTTCAACTTCTCAATTTATGTGACATGCTTTCTCTTTTAGTCCGTCGCAGAAACAGTTAATGACGAATTTCAATATTTAGAAATAATTTAACTTTAAACTTTCCATTTTCTCCTGAATGAGATGAATCATGGCCACACAAATGTCTGACATGTTTTAGACCATAAATTTCAAAAAAAAAAAAAAAAAAAAACCTTTCCTACACTCATGCCCAGTCAAACGCTTTTATGTAAATTGGGACAGAGGGAGAGTAATAAGCATGGATCCATGACGTGCAAACACAAGGTTGAGAGTGCACATCTTGGGGTTAAGATGAAACTAGAAAAGAATAAACCTTAAAATCAATATTTTCATTTTCCACCATCCATAAACAATGATGCCCTAAGCTGATACGAATTAGGGATTTGAAGCTTATTAGAGTGGTACGTTGAGCTAAGAGAGTGGGACTTGACCGTTGAGGTAGTTAAAAGAATCAGATGGGTCCCAGAATAAAAGCTAGACAGTTCAGTCCCTTAGTAATTAAATGACAAGTTTTGATAATTACAGATTGCACCCTTAGTTTACTATTTCAGGACACTTTTGGTCCTTGATAGTTTGTTAGAATATGTCAGACGTGTAGTGGGATCCATGCCAGATATTGTACTGGCATTGCCCTTATATTGTACTGATTTGCTCAGAAGAAGATAAGAAATATTCCCTATCTTAATTTACCCTAGCTAGCTTCTTCTTCTTATTTCATTTTTAGCCTTATTTCTTCTTCTTTTTCTTAGCTGTTTTTGTGCACTGCTATCAGTGGTATCAGAGCAGATCTCTGGCTCTGTGGTGAATCAATGGTAAACGAAATGCAAGAGACGATGAAAGTTCTTCAGAAGCTGTCTCAAGACATGAACAACTTTGCTAACAGACAAGAACAACTGGGGGCAAATCAGGAAAAAGCAGCAAGGAATCATGAAAGAGTGTTACGTCCCGTATTTTTATACATTGGGACAACCCGGATTAACTATGATAAATTAAGGCCAAGACTATTCCGGGATTTGAAGTCGGGACTTTTGACCTTTGATTTTATTTTGAGACATAAGTTGTGTATGAAATTGTTAGCTTGAACACTTAGGAAAAATTGGGACCATAATTCATAAATTTGGAAATTAAAACTCTTGCATAAAAAAAAAAAAAAGGGAAGATGTGTGGATTGAAGTGGTCCCCACACATTGTTGTGGCCAATTTTAATTGGTCCAACACATGTGTGGGCCCAAAGACAATAAGAGATATTTTAAGGGGACTTAAAAGATGACCACTTAGTCATCTTTCTCTCATTTCACATTCCCACACTTAGAAAATAAAGCAAGAAGTTGAGGAACCAAAACCATGGCTCACGGCCAAGACCATGGAAAACCAAATCCAAATCAAGCCCCTCTAAAAATATTTCTTGGGTACAAATCAACTAATTAGAGGTCCCTAAGTAACTTGGAAGCATTGTTGGAGTGATCAAGTCTTTCATTTAAGAGATTTGCAAACCCTAGCCTATTGGTGGATTGAAGAAGAAAGGTGAGATCTAATCTTGTTTTTGAGTTATAAATGTTGTATGCATATTATAGTATGTCAATATGGATGAAAAATCATGAAATGTAGTATGTTGGAAGTTGGGTCGTGTATGGTGTGTGAAGTGTAAATGGGTGTTGTGACTAAGTGAAGAATTAACTCTATTTAGTATGTTGATTGTTGTAGGGTGAAGAAATGAATGAGAACTATCGATGTATGTATATAGGTGGGTATGTAGCCGTGTATATGGCCTCCAATTTGTAGCAAAGAATGAATTAATATCGCTTAGCGTCGAAATGGTTGTTGTGATGACTTTTGTGTTGGAAATGAGCAATTAATAACTCAAGATTGATGTTGAGAATTTGTGGGCTGTTTTGAGGTTAGTTGTGCGTTTGACGTAAGTTGTATATTTTATGAAAATCATATCGTTCTATTGTGGATTGTGATACAAAACATGACTTGAAAATGAGGAAAGTGAAAAAAAAAAAAAAGGGGTTGCTCGGCTAAGGGGACTGTTTTCGGGCAACATAGAGAAAAATTCTTGGCTTGTTGGAAAAATTATGTGAATTGTTTAGAATGTTCTTGAATGTTGTTAGTATGGATTTGGGTTAATAATCGAATGTACGAACGATATTGTGGCTTGAAAGTAAGCCGTTGAAACGAATATTTGGAAAGTTGTTGAAAGATGTAAAAGAGAGCTATTACTGTTGTTTTGCCTTTCGAATTGATTATTGATGTTGCTAGGTTGGTTATTGTGGTTGTTGTTGTTGATTTTGAGCGAGATAAATTCTCGGGATGGCCTATTTATAGGGGAAGTGCTGCCGAATTTTCTGTAGAATTTAATGATTAGTTGGAAAGAATGGCTCAAGTGCCCTTAACTAATGTTTGGTATTCGTTGGCGTATTTGTAGACCTTGGGGAGCCCGAGGCGTGGATTGGAAATTTACTTTAGATTGGCTATTTTGGAAGGGCGTACGAGGTATGTAAAGTAATCCTCCTTCTTCGGCATGCCTTAGTTAAAATAGGCTATGATATAAGCCTCGAGGAAACTCTATTCTCACAATCCGAGCATGTTTATGAATCGCATTTGTTCTTTGGCATCCTTGCCTTGTCATGGCAAAACATTGATCCTTATGTACTTGGAATCCATAATTTGTAAAGATTACATGAAAGCTGATTTTTGTTTTAAAGTTCATTCTTTAGCGATTTCAAAACTTCAAACGCCCATAATTTCCTCAGAAAAGCTCGGATTGCTTTGAAATTTTCGTAGGAGTTTGTATGATATAAAATGAGTATGTTTTTCATAGGCGGGCTCAGTTCGGGTCTATACTCGTCCGTGGGTCCCGCGACGCCCTTTATGTAAATTCGACAACTTTGAATCAAAAAGTGATAATTATCATTCCGATTTCGAATATGACTATTTTACTTATCCTTCGGATTTATAATAATGATTTTATGCATATGATTCCTCACTACTCCGCTCGTGCCTACTATGATATCGTTCGCCGGTTCCCGGGCCGGTTCTATTGTCGTGCGCTTTTTGATACATTCCGGTGTTATGCTGTGTTTATGGTTCACCGTGCTCCTCGCTCGAGGGCCGGGTTCCACTTATGTTTGGCGTTATGCTGTGTTTGGCGTTATGCTGTGTTGTGATGTGTGACGGGGATTCGGAGATTTGAAACTTTCTGGTGTTATGCTGTGTTGTGGCGCCATCGACAGGCGGGCGACCACATTTTCCAGTGCCCTATGCATAATTTATACTTTGGAAATAAACATTTTGATATGTATTATTTTCTATATATCTGATTCGATTATTATTCAGATTTATTTCTGTACCTTCTGCTTTGCATACTCAGTACATATTTCGTACTGACCCCCTTCTCCGGGGGCTGCGTTTCATGCCCGCAGGTACAGACGCACAGCCTGGTGATCCACCTGTTTAGGACACCCTTTCTGCTATTCGGAGTGCTCCTCTCTTTCCGGAGCTTATACTTTTGGTATATATATTTATTAGTGCATTTGTATATATTCGTTCATGGGTACGGCGGGGCCCTGTCCCGTCAAATGATTTTGTCGGTCTGTTTAGAGGTCTGTGGACATGTTTGTGGGTTGGGGTCTTTCTGTATAGATGTATGTACATGTCGTTTGGGCGATCCCATACGCCGAGGCGGCCGGTCCGCATATGTTGTTTGGGCGATCCTATACGCCGAGGCGGCCGGTCCGCATATGTTTATATATTGCTTGGTTAGCCCTGTGTGGCTTTTGTTGGTATTTTCTGCGTGCAGGGTATATTGGATAGTCCGTAAAACAAAGGAAACTCTGCCGAAATTTTCTGGAAATTACCTAAATTTGAAATAAAGTCTTGTCGGCTTCCGCCATATACTAGAATGAGTTGATAGAAATTGCAGATAATATTTGATAGATGGGTTCGGGTGCCCAGATCGGTCACTAGTCACGGCCTACGGGGTTGGGTCGTGACAAAGAGCTCTTAAGGAAATTGGAGATGCTGTACAGGGTGAAAGGAGACCAGATAGGGGTAAAAGTACTATTCCTTTGGGAGAAGAGTTATATTCACCTTCAGATACACCTTTGCAACTGGGAAATTCTTCAGACTCTCATTTGGTAAGACAACCTGTTCTTAACAATTATCAAATTTCACAAGGGTTGACATCCCATAGTCAGCAGATTCCTGTTTCATCCACTCCTTTGTCAATCCCTACTCCTCCAGCACCCGTATCATCTAGTTTCACTAGTCAAGGAATCTACCCACAAATCTTATCTAACTTGCAAAACCATGCCTACCCTTTCCCAAGTCAACAAGCAACTATTCCCATATTTTCCTCTCAACTCTCACCTGTTCTAGGAATGCAATCTCACTTTCAGATCCCTTATTCTCAATCTGGAAATCCTTCATACACCCAATACCAAACTTATCCATCATATTACCATCAGAATACACAAATTCCTCAACCAATATACCACCATACCCCTTTTGTAGCCAACACTCACCCCTTACCTCAGTAATACTTACCAAATCAAACCACTCAGTTCACACCCAACCCAAGCAATTTCCACTCCCACTTACCAATACCCAATTTTACCAAATATACTAAAATAAAGTTTCCTAAGTTTAATGGAGATGACTTAAGAACTTGGCTATATAAGGTGGAACAATTTGTTTCTGTAGAAGAAATCCCCATTCACCAGAGGATGGAGCTTGTGGCAATTCATTTTGATGGTGATGCTTTACAGTGGCATCAAGGGTATATGAGGAATAGAGGCCAAGCACCATTACCTAATTGGGAGGAATATATCAATGCTTTAGTTGATAGGTTTGGAGCTGAATACTCAGATCCCATGACTGAGATTATGAACATTAAACACACTGGATCTGTCAAGGATTATCAGAAATCTTTTGATAGTGTCATGACTAGGATTAACCTGTCAACAGAGCATGCTATCAGTATATTCTTAAACAATTTGAAGCCTGATGTTATATCCCATATTTTCATACATTGGGACGTTTTAAAATAAACGCGACAAGTTGGAGACAAGACTATCTTAAGATACGAAGTAGAAATTTTAACTTCCGGTTTCGTTTCGAATCACAATTTGTCTACAATTTTCGTTTGGCATGGAAGTGTTAATGGAAAATTGGGATTAAACTAATCACACTTGGATTAATAAGTGGGATTGGGAAGACAAACAAAAAAAAAAAAACAGCCCACTTTTAGGCCATGTTTGGCCGTGCATTACAATGCTTTGGTCAAGGAATCTTGACCCAAAATTAGTGTGATCCACATGTCCAAATCAAGGAGGGGAACATATAGACACAAAAATCTGCTCACTCCACATTTTCACAAAGTCATTTCAACATTCAAAGTTAGAGAAAGTACAGTGTAGAGAGAGGAGCTCTCGGCTAAGAGCTAGCCGAGAGTGAGGTTCAAGAATTTCTTCAAAAATTCCAGTTTTCTCCACCAATTTAACTCCTCATCTAGTGTATAAGAATGTGTAGTAGTTGTTGAAAAGAAACAAGGAAGTGTAGCACCTCAATAGAGTTGAATTTTCGGCCAAGGTGAAGAACAAGATTGAAAGGTAAGAATGCTTATTGTTCTTATGTTGTATGATGATTTGAATGTATAGTTCATGCATGTTGTTGTTGGATTGTTGTTGTAGTTGAAGTAGAGAGTGAGCCGTGAGAGAGGTGAATTCATGATTGATTTCATTTTGTATGTATTGTTGATGAATTGAATATGTATCAACATAGGTAAATGAACAAAGATTGTAGAAGTTTGGTTGTGATGTTGCATGTTGGATATTGGACTGTTTTTCTTGAAATGAAAATGAGCCGTGTGTTGAAGGTTCTAATGAAGTTATGCTTTATCTTCTTGAACATGTATTGGAAATGGATTGAATGTGTTGTAGTTGGATAAACGGATAAAAATCATGAAATTGTGGGAAGGGTGTTGTAGCCGTGAAAAAGGGACTGTTTTAGGGGAGATTTAGGGACTGTTTTGTGTCACATTTGGATTGTTATTGTTATGGACATTATGGTGTATTGTATGCTTGTTGAATATGTGAATTGAGGTGTTAAAGAAATGAATTATGATGAAGTGTATAGGCAGTCCAAAACCGTGGACAGTTTTGATGTTAGAAGTGAATTTGTGTGTGTTGAATGTTGATTCTTGTTGCAAACGTTTAGTGAAAGTAAAGTGCATTGATTCAAGTTGAAATTGAGATGAATTGTGGGCTGTTGTAAGAATGGAAATGATGCTAAAACAGTTCCAAAAATCATGAAATTAATGTCATTAAACATGTTGTTGTCGTTGTGAGGTTTTAGTGCGACAATGTAGCTATTTGCGTACGAATTTGGTGATATATTTATCGTGTGACTGCTGGTCGTATTTTACTGAAATTATATGAAATGAAGACATGAAATAAGGTGTAAGAATCATATGTGGTTTGCTTGGTATGTTCGTAATCGTTTGCAAGAATTCTGGGCACCTTTATGTTGTTGGTTAGGGACTGTTTTAGGCGTGTTGATTGGTTAGGGACTATTTTGGGCGTGTTGTTGTTAGGAACTGTTTTGGACATGTTGTCTTCTTTAAATTGGAAAGACTAATGATAGTTAAGAATATATTTTGCATTTACGTTGTTTGGGTTGTGGTAAAGTTGTTACACGAAAACGTTAAGGCTACGGATTATTAGGAGTAACTTGAGAATGTAGTAGCCGTATGTGAATCGTTATGGAATGTTGTGAATGTGGGATATTTGGAATGTTATGTGGGTTGTCCGGATTGGTATTGAACATATGATTATTGATGTTGGATTGGTTGTATGTAGTTGGTTTGAATGCGAACGAAACGTGGTCTAAATGTTTGAAAGGGATTGTGAGCGTCAAAATACGTATTGAATTCCCTTGTAGACTAATTGTAGCTCTTGATATCTTGATATAGGATAAGTGTATTTGGGCAGCAAGTACAAGTTAGAATACAACTAAACGCTAAAGGTATGTAAAGCCTATTCCTTCTTTCTTTTGGCATGTCCTAGACGTAAGTATGAAACGATATGAACCTTGGGGTAAATTCTACTCTCTAGTTCCATGCATGACTTATGATTCTATATTTCCTTAATGCTATTGTCACAAGCCTACTATATGATTGACTAATGAATGATGTATAGAAGTTCCTACTCTTAAAGAATTGCACAAATAGAGGCATACTTGACTTTCAAAAGCTACACCATGTTAAGTTGGTACATGTACACGAAATCTGAAACGTTTCTTGTTATAGTTTGTTATGAGACTTAAAAAGAACTGAATATGAATATTATTTTGACACTTTAGAGCTGGTTAGTGCTTCTCCATTGAGTCTCAAAGAATTAATTGCATATATGTGGTTGCTATTTATTCTGCTCGTGCTTACCGCTATATCCTTCACTGAGTCCCGGGCCAGGACACGTTCTCGTGCGCATATTTACTATATTAATCACCGAGTCCCTCACTAGAGGGCCGGGACACGTTATATATATATATATGTATATGATGATATGATGACATGATGATATGGAGATGGTGGCCAGGAGGGCATATTCCCTATTACCGAGTCCCTTATTAAAGGGCCGGGACACGTCTATGTTTATGTTTATGATGCTATGATTTTAATTACCGAGTCCCTCATTAAAGGGCCGGGACACGTTATATATGTTATATACAGAATGATTTTGCAACTTTGATTACAAAATTCTATAACGATATTGATATGAGAATGATACAGATGAAATATGTCCAAAGGCAAGTTTTATGAATTTCTAATTGTTGCATTGGGTCCTACATACTTTGTCTCCTTATGAGTCTATTACTACATTTCATGCTTTACATGCTCAGTACATATTCCGTACTGACCCCCTTTCTTCGGGGGGCTGCGTTCATGCCCGCAGGTACAGACGCTCGTTTCAGAGATCCGCCAGCTTAGGACACTTATTCAGCTATTTTTGACTGCTCTTTTGTTCCGGAGCCTAGCTTGTGGTATAACTCCCTTATGTTGAATTCATATGTGTTTATTTGGGTACGGCGGGGCCCTGTCTCGCCATATGATACGGTCATTACTCTTAGAGGTCTGTGGACATCTGTGTGGGTCTGTATATAGTTGTTGTTGCGTTGTATGAACATGACTTATGTTTGGGGCGTACCCATTCGTGATGGCAGCCTTGTCGGCTTGCATATGTATGTATGTTCGGAATGTTGCATGTAGTGGCAGCCTTGACGGCTTGCGTATATATATATAGGTGTTGTTGTTGAAAAGTTTTAACTCCTCAGAAGACATGTGCTTATGACATACAGAATTGTGACAGCTTTAGAATAACGTCCTGTCTTTTCTAAACAAATGAGTTCATGATAGGCTAGCTGTAAATGACTATAGTTAATAAGTGACATGAGTGTCCAATTCGGGCACTAGTCACGGCCTACGGGGTTGGGTCGTGACACCTGAGTTGAGTAATGCTGTTAAAATTGGGAATCCTACTTCTTTACCTCAGGCCTACTATTTGGCTAGACTTCAGGAGTCTAACTTTGCTGCCCAAAGCAAGGCCATAAAACTGACCACCTCTACTCACAATTTCACAGGCCAAAGGAATTTCCAGAATCACAACACCAGTAACAAAGGGAATGCAGTAAGTTCTAGAAGACCTTCTGCTGCTAATTTCAATAATCCCAAGAAGAAGAAGTTAACACCAACAAAAATGGATGAAAAGAGGGCTCAGGGTCTATGTTTTCTCTGTGATGAGAAGTTCACCCCTGGTCACAAGTGCAAGGCCAAAAGACAATTGTATTCTATGGAAATAGAGACAGAGGAGCTGAGTTGTTTGGAGGATAAAGGAGCAGATGAAGAGATAATGGAAGAACTAAGGGTGGAAGGGGAGGATCCTGTAGTGAATTGTGAGATATCCATTCAAGCTCTTAATGGAACTAAAGGGTACAGGACATTGAGAATCAGAGGTTTTACTGAGCAGAAAGAAATCACCATTCTCATTGATTGTGGTTCTACTCATAACTTCATCAATGAGAAGGATGCTCAGAAAATGGGTTTTATATTGCATGCTATTGATCCACAAGATATATCTGTGGCAGATGGTAGAGTCATTCAATCTATGCAGGGTAGTAAAGGGTTCAAATGGCTGATGCAAGGTACTATGTTTCAAGATGATTTCCTAGTTTTACCAATAGGAAGTTGTGATGTGGTACTAGGAATACAATGGCTATGCAGGTTAGGAGATATACAGATGAATTTTGGGAAGTTGTTCATGCAATTTATGTATGAAGGAAAAAAGGTGACCTTACAAGGCATATACCCTTCTTTCAAAACTGTAGATGCAAAGGCTCTTAACAAAATCTCAGTTGAATCAGCCCAGATATTCATGATCAAAGTGTGTCCAAAGAAGGGTGATGAAGAGGAGAATGACATAAGTGGGGAAGATAAACCAGTGGAGATAATGACTCTTTTAGAGGATTATAAGAGTTTGTTCAAAGAACCAACCAGTTTACCTCTTTCTAGGGGGGTATTTGACCATGGTGTTCCATTAATAGAAGGAAGTCAATCTGTGAACTCAAGACCCTATAGGTACTCACCTGTGCAAAAAGATGTAATTGAAAAAATGGTTCAAGAGATGTTGGACCAAGGAATTATTCAATACAGTTCCAGTTCCTATGCTTCACCAGTGGTTCTAGTGGGAAAGAAGGATGGCACTTGGAGGATTTGTGTGGACTATAGGGCCCTTAACAAAGTAACCATCAAAGACAAGTTTCCCATACCTATTATTGAAGAGTTGTTAGAGGAATTGGGGGGTTCTCAAGTGTACTCTAAAATCGATCTAAGGGTAGGATATCATCAGATCAGAATGGCACCATCTGATGTTCACAAAACTGCTTTCAAAACTCATCCAGGTCACTATGAGTACCTAGTCATGCCATTTGGGCTGACTAATGCACCATCTAGTTTTCAGGGATTAATGAATCACATCTTTCAGAAGCATTTGAGAAAGTTCATTATGGTATTTTTTTATGACATTCTAGTGTTCAGCAAGAACTTAGAGGAACATGTACAACACCTTAAGATTACATTTGACTTGTTGGTGCAACATCAACTACTGGCTAAGTTGAGTAAATGTGTATTTGCAGCAAAAAGAGTGGAATATCTTGGTCATTACATTTCTGCTGCTGGAGTAGCAACTGATCCTAAAAAAATGGAAGCAGTGCAATGTTGGCCTGAACCTACAAACCTTAAACAATTGAGAGGGTTTTTAGGGTTGGCAGGGTATTATAGAAGATTTATAAGGGGGTATGGAATTATTAGCAAACCACTGACAGATTTGCTCAAGAAAGATAATTTCCACTGGACTGACAAAACCACTACAACATTTGAAGAATTAAAAAGAGTATTGACTGCAGCACCAGTTTTGCTATTACCTGATTTCACAATTCCATTTGTGGTGGAGACTGATGCTTGCAATGTAGGCATTGGGGCAGTGCTAATGCAAAAGAAGCAACCAATTGCTTATCTAAGTAAGGGACTCTCACCTAAGCATCAAACACTTTCAGTCTATGATAAAGAGCTATTGGCTTTAGTGATGGCTGTAAACAAATGGAATCAGTACTTGATTATCAGGCCTTTTATTATCAAGACTGACCAAAAGGCACTTAAGTTCTTATTGGAACAGAAATTACACACAGGATCTCAACTTAAATGGATCACCAAGTTGATGCAATATGACTTTGTTATTGAGTACAAAAAGGGCAAGGAAAATAAGGTGGCTGATGCCCTCTCTAGACTACCTTTAGTGGAGTTGGCTACTCTTACATTATCCACAGTTAAGACTGATTTGCTGCAGATGATCATGGACAGCTGGTACTTAGATGTTGAATTGGCTGAAATCATTCAGACTTTGAAGAACAAGAGTGCTGAAATTCCTGGTTACTCATTCATTCATGAGCAACTAAGGAAGAATGGAAAATTGGTAGTAGGACCAAATGATAAGCTGAGACAAGAGATGATACAGTTGTGGCATGACTCACCCATGGGGGGTCATTCTGGTGTAGAACCCACCTACAGAAGACTAGCTGCATTATTTTTTTGGAGGAACATGAGGGAAGATATACAGAATTACATTAAGACTTGTGACATATGCCAGAGACACAAGTATGACACCACTGCCTATCCAGGGTTGATACAACCACTCAAGATCCCCACAACTGCTTGGAGTAGCATCAGCATGGATTTTATAGAGGGGTTGCCTAAGTCTAAGGGTAAGACTGTTATTTGGGTGGTAGTAGATAGGTTAACCAAGTATTCTCACTTCATCGGTTTGTCTCACCCTTATTCAGCTAATGACATTGCAAAGTTGTTTATGGAGCATGTGCATAAGTTACGTGGTGTACCTGAGGACATAGTTAGTGACAGAGATCTAGTGTTTACAAGTAGAGTATGGCAGTAACTTTTTTCAATGATGGGTGTGACATTAAGCACATCCACTGCATACCACCCTCAAAGTGATGGGCAAACTGAGGTGGTAAACATGTGCTTGGAAACATACCTTAGGTGTTTTTGCTCTGAGTCACAGACAGATTGGTTTTCCTACCTAGCTGCTGCAGAATGGTGGCACAATACTACATTTCACACCTCCATCCAGACTACACCCTATGAAGCACTCTATGGTCAACCCCCTCCCTTGCATCTACCCTATGTTGCAGGTGAATCTAGCATGGAAGAGGTAGATAAGAGCCTAGTCACTAGAGAATTCAAGTTTCAGTTATTACAGTATCATCTACAAAGAGCCCAGCAAATAATGGTGACACAAGCACAGATCAGATAAACAATACAAGGAAGGGGATTGGGTTTATCTTAAGATCCAACCATATAGACAAATTTCTATGTCAGGAACACATTTCTCTAAACTTTCCGCTAAATACTATGGCCCTTATCTGATTTTACAGAAGATTGGAACTGTAGCCTATAAATTAGCCTTACCTCCACAATTGCTTTTACACCCCACCTTCCATGTGTCCCAATTGAAACCATGTCACAAAATACCTGAAAACATCAATCACCCCCCAGTACTTGACCTTTCTAGCCCATACTGTCCACAACCACAGAAGATCCTTGATAGGCGAATGATACAAAAGGGGAACAAGGCAATAGCTCAAGTTTTAATCCAATGGGATCAGTTGGGAGAAGATAGAGCCACTTGGGAGGATTACAAGGCATTGAAGACTCGATTTCCTTCATTTCTTCCTTGAGGTCAAGAAACATTTCTAACAGGGAAGGTCTGATACGAATTAGGGATTTGAAGCTTATTAGAGTGGTACATTGAGCTAAGAGAGTGGGACTTGACCGTTGAGGTAGTTAAAAGAATCAGATGGGTCCCAGAATAAAAGCTAGACAGTTCAGTCCCTTAGTAATTAAATGACAAGTTTCGATAATTACAGATTGCACCCTTAGTTTACTATTTCAGGACACTTTTGGTCCTTGATAGTTTGTTAGAATATGTCAGACGTGTAGTGGGATCCATGCCAGATATTGTACTGGCATTGCCCTTATATTGTACTGATTTGCTCAGAAGAAGATAAGAAATATTCCCTATCTTAATTTACCCTAGCTAGCTTCTTCTTCTTATTTCATTTTTAGCCTTATTTCTTCTTCTTTTTCTTAGCTGTTTTTGTGCACTGCTATCACTAAGCACTGAAAAGTCTAATACATTTTACCTTTTTTAACAATATGAGTCTGCCATCTTCGCCTAAGTAAGCAATTTTTGTTCCAGAAAGGACTTGCAGCATTACAACTCCAAAGCTATAAACGTCAGTTGCACAAGTGAGTAACCCGCTCTTCTTGTATTCAGGGTCTGTATATATTCCATTTTCCAAAACATCTTCAAATACTTTGCTTTCTTCCATTCCTAGCATTTGTGATCGCCCAAATCCAGATAGCTTTGGTTCCAATGTCTCACTCAAAAGAATGCTGCTAAGCTGTCAAGTAAAAATTATTGGAACACTATTAGTAGACTATAATAGTCTGTATGTTTATACACACATATAGTGATAGAGAGGGAGGGGGGCTTAAGATTTTCTACAACAACTGATTACCTTAATATGGTTGTGAATGATGCAGCCATCAATATAATTATGGAGATATTTGATTGCGCATGCACAGTCCCTCAGTATTTTAACTCTTGCTTCCCAAGTCAAAACAGTGTCTTCTCCTAAATATTTCATGAACAAGCTGTAAAGTTAACTTTAGCTCGGCAAGGAGACAGAAATTATAGGAGATTCATTTTTATAGGACACTTTTTAAATTCTCTTAAATCTTAATCATATTTATAATATTGATTGGATCACTAATTAAACGTGTTACAAACCTTTTCACTTCCCCTATTTTCTTCTTTTCCCATAATATCACGTAGTTTTCATATACATGGCCCATTTCTTGAGGACTTGTTATTGTGTCCAATTGGTTCAACATTTCCGGTGCTAGCTGGGAGTTTTCTGAGTATGTTACTAAGGTATTGTTGTTTCTTTGGCATCTTGTTATCATTTAGATATATCAATTGTGGCTTGATGTACATTTTATGTAAAGTAATGGTTTTTATTGTTGATGTGGTTTTTTTATCCATTTGTTTTTGTTCTTTCCTGTTTAATGTGATTCTAAGTTTAGTATGCACTTGTATTGTTGCTATGAAATTAAAACTTGTCCTAACTAGAGAAGTTATGTGTCCAAAAAAATGCCATGGTACATGGTTTCTGGTCACAAGATGGATCCTTGATATCTTGAAATGGGACTACAATGTATAAAACAAAACGAATGCTTGTGAGAAATGTCTTGTGAGAGCAATTTAAACCACTTAAAGTCTCAATGGATCTTTTTCAAACTGCGTCCAGTCAAATAAGACCGCAAAAGATGAGATGAAGGAAGTAATATTTATGCGATTTTTACAAAGTTTGTACTCATTGATAGGGTATGCACACTGTGCATGCCCAAAAACTAGTTAAAGAATAAATAAAGATAAATTATTAGTGTTAATATTTTCGTTGGGCGTACCCAAAACCTAGTTAAAGAATAAATAAAGATAAATTATTAGTGTTAATATTTTCTTAAAGGATGGTGAAAAAAAAAACTAACATGACAAGCAAATATAAATTAAACCGACGTAGAGTAGAAAGTTAGAGAGCAGTTATGCTAGTGTGCTTTTTGAGTACCTTCATCTAAACCACAAAAAAGAACTTTTGTCCAACATTACAAATTCACAGAAGATGGAATTTTGCTTGTGGGTTGTGTACATATTATGCAAAAGATAATCCCTAAGCATAAGAAAGGTAGTTACTCCCAACATGCTGTAAGTATATGCCACCATGATACGTAGTGTATTTTTGATGTGCAAAAATCAACTAAATAAAGAGAGTTTAACTTCTGTGCACAGATGATGTATAAGACTTACACTATCAGATTAGAACTACCTACAACAATAAATATGGAACTCTCTGTAATAAGTCTAACTTTGGTAATAAAAATAAAGTAAATGATCTGATATAATAAATTAAAATGCAACTGATAGATTAAACTTCAATCCAATAAAAAGTTTTGAGGACGAGAAACTCACTGAGAAAATATTGAGCTAGATTTCCTGTGGAACAATGTTCATAAACCAAAAACTGATTTCCATCTTCATTACAGAAACCCAAGAGACAAATAATGCTTGGATGCCTAGCTCTTGAGAGACACTCAACTTCCCTATTGAAAGAGTCCATTGCATCTTTTGTTTTATGCATCTCTTTAATAGCCACACCTGTCCACTTGGTAATATCCCTTGATAAAACTCTCCCCTTCTTCCATGCCCTATCAACTTTCTTCTTATCATATTAATCTTCCCAATGTTTAAAGCATTCTCAATCTCAGCACCTGTGAATTTGTAGAGACCATTAATGGTAGGGGATTCCACGTTTTGGGCAATCACTGGCTTATTGCTTCTCTTGGAAATGCATTTCAATAGCAAAACAAGTATTGTGACAACTATTATGGTCACTATGATTGCAACAAATTCTTTTTCCATATAATAATCTTTTTTTTTTTTTTGGGTGACTAAATGCTTCTCTAATATCACCACTAGCTAGGTGCACTTGTATCAATTATGTGGTCCAACTATAAAATTCACTCAGATGATTATATTAGGAGATTTTCAATAATTTCTAACAAAACAAAGCTCTCATGTATTATCCCGGAAAACAAATTAAGAACTTAACTGTTTTAATTAGAAGGGAAGATAAAACAAAAATAAGAATTTTGCATTAGCAACTGATCACTCAGTACCAAACCTCTCAGTTACCAAAAAATTTAAATTAAAAAGAAGCCTTTTTAATCTTTTTTTCTGGTTCTTCCTCTCTTTTATTTCAATTTTTTTGTTTTTCAAACCTTTAGCAGATCATTTCCTTAAGATATTCAAGAAGTAAAGCACACTTCAACTCACATTTATGCTTTTACGAGGATACGAAAATATTCGAAAATCATAAATCGCGAAACTAAAATAAAGAGAGAAATCGATAAAAAGCACTCATAAAGTACGTAGAAGTGAAAATAAAAAGACCTGGACCAAAACCAAAGAAGAATGAGAAGACGAAAGTAGAGCAACCTCAAATGAAGGAATATGTTCAGTATTTATACGTCTGGAAAATAGGAAAATACAAGAACGTCAATTTTCTTGTTAAATTCACTATGCTTCCTTTGTCACTCTCTCAGGGAAACCTTGATATCGCCGGATATCAACTAAGGATAATGGGCCACTTTCGTTTCATATTATTGATGTCAGTCCAAAGGACTACCTAGTTATTGCCTGTGGATCAATCTTCCCTCATGAGTCACATATCCCTGTTTCATCTCGGGTAGCAGTGTACGCCAATCGTGCAAGACCAAAGTAGCTATACAGCTTTTCATGCATAAATTTGCTTATATGATCACGTTTATGAGTTATTCAGATATGCATATTTTCTTATATGCAAGTTTTCAGTTTAATCATTAACCTGCTATTATTACTTACTGTTTATGATCCAGAAATACAGATTTATTGTGCAGATTATTATCCGTATGCAATTCTCGCCTCAATATTCAGTCGATGATGCAAACTGAGTATGTTTGTCTTCATGTTTTTCCTTTATGTCTTTTTTCTTTCAAAATGCAGATCCTTCTATTAGTTCAGGAGGCCAGCCTAGCAGACAACAAAGTTGATAGCTTCAGACAGTGGTGAACCGATCATATTCCTTCAATGGTGGCTCACTTATGTTTTCTATCCATATTTAGACATTTTCTATTATGCGGTACACGTCTTGTGCAAATGCTGTAGATATTTCCGTGACTGATTAAATACTAGTTCAGACTTAGTATCCATTTGGGTATTTCATATGCTTATTATCTATTAAGATGCGACTTAGACTTATAATTTCCTCTGCTTTGATTTATTTACTAGTTTACGTAGGATGTTTAAGTTTTATGATTATGAATTCGCTCGATTTGGGGTAGTTGGACGCCAATCACTATACCTTAGGAATTGGATCGTGACCGGAGGACACGAAACAAATAAATAATAAACTGCACCAATCAATTAGCTAAGTCGGTAAAAAGGAACAGCTCAATTTTGATAGACTTCTTTTTTTATAATTTACATTAAGTTGTATCCTAATTATTAACAATAACTTTCATCTATGCAAAGATTTAATTCAATTCATGTAACTCGATTGAAACTTAATATAATTAAGTTATATGCACCGTCAGAGAGACTGAAATTTATGAAGAATGATAAATTTCTCAAAGTTGTCATTATACAACCCACGTTTACTCTCCCCGTCAATTCAAGTAATGAGTTACATCAAAAAGTAATAGATAATTGAGAGGTACTTAGGATTATTTCAAACTAGGAGCATAAGGTGCAAGTCATGTGCCTATATCACCTTTAATGAATTTGCAACAATTGTGTTCTGCTCAGGTAAGAAAATGAACTGTTCCCACCTTGTTGGAGTTGATTGAGAACCTCATATCTAATTACATTAGAGAAAGCCTCAATTTTTTATATAAAAGTAGCGATAATCTCATTTATTAATTTAGCTATAAATCGACATTATTATAGTAAGAGAAAAAAACCTCTTCATGAGGGCAGTGGCTGCTACATCTCATCCTTACTAGCAATAACATGATAGAGAAAGGAAGATAAATAGACTACATTGATGAGAAGGAACACAAATAGTTAATGACACACCTATAGCTTCGACAAGATGCACAGTAATCTTAGCTCGGCTTGCAAAGTACCCTTGGAATGAAGTAATCACACATGAGCAACCCTGTTTATGGAGAAACAAGTTAATGTGATCATTTACTACTATGTTCTGGACATTAATACCTTCAGAAGGTTATTATTTTATCAAGACAAATATCAAAGCCTAGAGGAGCCAGAAAATTTTCAGAATTAATGCACTTCACAACCAGTGGATAACATATTCTCCTTTTTCTCATAATATGCTTGCAGTGGCAAGACACAATATTGAAACAGTAGGAACTGATTAAAAAAACATTTGAAACAGTAGTAGCAGGTAGAATATAAATTAAAGATGTGCACTGACTACTAAAACCTAAGATCCATGCAAATAAGACCGTTTTATTGTTGCAATTTAGGAATCCAAAAGTGCTTGTGAAGAATCTCTGCTCCACACTAGTTCTCTTAGGTCTTTGTACAACATAAAAAGCAGAGCGTTGATATAAGAGTAAGGACAAAATTATAACCCAGAAGTCAGGATCTTAAGAAGAGTCTCTATGTATTGCAAATCAATGTTCCACAGCCCACCTCTCTTTGAACATAGACTCTCTGTGAATGGTCACATAATGTTCTGCCCAATAGAAAAAAAGAGAAGCGGGAAACTAAAAGAATTGCTGCCCTAAGGCAACATGCACTTGATCTAATGTAAGACAGTCTGAGAGGTTCACACTAGAAGCAGGTAAATGAAGCAGAGGCATAACAAAAATCATATCTCCAAACTACTGATTACTCGCAGTATGAGGGTCAAATTGACACAATTTAACTTTCTTAATTGGTGTCAATCTTCAAACAAAATGGGAGAAAGATAAGCTAAGTTACATGGATTCCTTTATGGGAACTTTTCGAGTACTGATCTGCACAAGTATCCATTACGGACATGCCAATTTTTTTTTGGCTAATTTTTAGAGTACTTTGAAGAATCTGCATGAAGCACTGACACCCCTATCACTTCCCACTGACATGAATCGTCAAAGGCAAATGAAGGATCCACATGAAGGATCCACATAACATAGAAAAGAAATGTATTTTCTAAACCGATATGCAACAGATTAACCACATCTCCGCCACCCATGCATTTTACCTACACCTTGAGTTAATTTTTGTGGGTAGAACCTCCACCCTTCACCATTTCTAGCCCCACTGGAGAAGGGGTTGAAAGATTATCGACAAAAAGACTTACAGACGTAAGTCTAACTTATCTTTCTAGACTTAACATTCTGCCCTTTTGTCCTACGGTAATTGATTGACCAAAATCAGAAGCTCTACTTGAACTCGTTTCTTTTCTGGACTCTAACCGTACCGTATCAGTGGGTCTCCGTCCTTGTGTCCCTCTACGAAATTGCAAGCTATCAGTAATATGCTGCTGGCTAATGAAATTTCACAAAGTTCAGTGGTTCAATTTTCAAGGATAACACTTAATGTGTATGCAATCTCTTCCCCTTATATAGGCAATTGTTGATTTCTTCTCGTTAACCATTATTGAACTCTCCTCCTAAATGGGTATAAATCAATAAATAATTGTTGCTAAAAGGAACAATGGAAGGAGAGGATTTAGACAACAGAAAATATAGAAGTTATAAACAGAAAAGTTCAGCATTTCATCAATCACAAAATACTTCCAGTTCAGAACAATTACCAAAATAATATAGTTCTAAAACTCGCGAATAAAGGAAACTCTAACTAAATGTTCATAATTTTACTTGAGCTCAAGAAATGAAACTCAAATAGCAGCACGTAATTAAGGAAAATAATGGTAAGAAATACAAAAGAGTAAAAGACTAAACCTTGATAAAACAAAGAAAAGATCCAATAAAGGAACCCCACACTGCAAGAATAGCAAAACACTGACAGCTATAAGTTACCTGCAAGAAAGCAACCCAAAAATATCAAGAAAATTACAATAGTGAAAAATTGCAAAAATCATTCCGTTCCAAATTATAAAGCAGAAATTAATGTCACCTTCTCTATGGTTTCCTCCACCCCTTCTAGTTTCTCTTCAGGAATATGAAGCACGCTTTTATTAGAATCCGATTGAATAACTAGTGATGAAGCATGAACAGTAGATTGGGTACAATGAGTAGCGGATTGTGTGATGAGCATTCTAAAGCTCACTTTTAAAATGCTATTATTTAATTTATAAAATGCCATGATATAATTTAAATACACTCTATAGTATGTATTTTTCATCAGAAAAGTCACGAAATTTGATGTTCCAACTTTAAAATAAAAATTAAATAGCTCGACCAAACGAAACGTGGCAGTATTTTCATACCTATATGTTGAATCTTATTATTTGTTAATTCTATATCCATCTTAAGACAAAAGTGACAAGTCCTCCTCTCAAGATCGATTAAAGGCAGTCCTTGATATAAATACTTCATGGAGTACATCAAAAGAAAATATTTGGAATAGAATGAGTCTGCACCATGTGATTTCAGAGAGTAAATCAAGAAAGGATGAACAAGCCTATAAAGAGCATCAGTAATAAAATGAACGATAGTAATATTTGGAACAGAATGAGTCTGCACCAAGGGATTCATCTTGCGAAATGAAAACATATGCTGCAGGGAAAGAACCGTGGGCATTCTAACTGAGATCAAACGCCTACAAAAGAATGAGAAAATACATTTAAGACTTGAACAACTAATATCATCAGTATTCTGCTTAAAAAGTCTGTGTCCTCTACCTTGAAGACTGATATAGATTCTCAAAGTGTTCCCTTACTCTCCATAACGTGCAACCCGTAAAGAGAAAAAATCATCAGCGATCATAAAGATCAAGAAAATCATCCGACCTTCAGACAAGGGGGAGCGAAAAGACAACTATGGCATTGCAAGAATCACAAGCCAACGTATTTGCCAACTTTTCCCTGACATGGTTAAAAGAAGGTGCTGATATGCATAAAAGAGGGCATTTAATGCCAGAGTCATTTACCTCATCCGTGGCAGAAAACGCAGAATGTTTGATCAAACTGGCACATATTCTGCATGAGCGATGAGAAATATCTTGCAAAAGGAAAGATGAGCAAAGTTCTTATGGAAATAGTCAAAGGAGTCCTTCACAAAGTTCTTCTTCGGAAGAAGAATCCTCTGTAGTCAAATGACCAGTGTCTTTCATTTGCCTATTCAGTCCTCCTAGTAGACAATAAATTTCATTTGTTTGGCCACTGGAGGTATCTGCAACCAAAAAGGGAGAAAAGCCAGAACCCGTATCGACCCAAGCACATCCTGGAGACTTTCTTACACCGAAATCCCGCATGATGGCCCTCACTTTTGCCAGTTTGTTCCAACACCCAGCATCCGCATACATATTAGCAATCAAAACATAGTATCCAGGATTATCGGGCCTCAGCTCCAGCAGTTTCTCAGCTGCCCACTCTCCTATCTCAGTATTCCTATGAATCTTACATGCTCCAAGGAGTGTTGCCCACATTTCAGGTGTTGGTTCATAAGGCATCTTTATGATGATTTCCTCTGCCTTTTTGAGTAGACCAGCCCTACCAAAGAGGTCAACCATGCAAGAGAAGTGCTCCAAATGAGGACTTATACCATAAGTACTTTGCATCTGTTCAAATAATTTCTGGCCCTGTATCACAAGGCCTGAATGACTGCAGGCAGACAAAGCAGCAATCATGGTCACATGGTCTGGTTTTATATGGAGCCTTACCATCTCATTAAATAGTTCAATTGCTTCTCTTCCTTCACCTTGAATACCATATCCTGCTATCAGCGAAGTGTAGGTAACTGCATCTTTCTTGCTCATCAAATTAAATAGCTTTCTAGCTACTACTACCTTTCCAGATCTTGCATACATATCCACAAGCGAATTCCACAAGAGCAAATGTTCCTCAAACCCTTCACGCCTTGTAAGATAGCAGTGAAATTCTTTACCATGTTGTAGATTTGCCACCCTAGCACAAAGGGGGAGAATGGCTGCTATAGTGATATAATTTGGCTCAACACCAGAAAACAGCATTTCTCGGAAAAGAAATGAAGTTTCCTCAGACCTGTCCCAATGTGCAAAGCCAGATATGATTGTATTCCAGGTAATTACAGTTTTAGAGCCAACAAACTGAAACAATATGTGCGCCTGCTTAAGTGCCTTGCACCTGGCATACATATTGATTAAAGCGTTTCTTACATTATCAAAATCATCAAGGTGACTTCGAATCACTAAACCATGAATTTCTTTTCCAATTTTTATCAAACCAGTGTGGGAACATGCACCCAAACCAATAAGTGTTGCCACAGGTTCTAGCTGAATTCCACAAGTTCTCATTTGAGAGAACAATTTAAGAGCCCCAATAAAGTTACTCGTCTTCACGCAACCTCCAGCTATGGTGTTCCAAGTAATAATATTCATTTCAGCACCAGTAGCCCTCATTGTATCAAAAAGCTCAAAAGCTTTACTCCACATACCTTTGGAAGCATAAGCAGAGATCATTGAATTCCAAGAAACTGCATCCTTAACTGGCATCCTATCAAATATATCACGTGCAACATCCACTTCCCCACATTTCGCATATATGGAAACTAAAGCATTCTGGACAAACAAGTTACCCTCTAGGAAACTAGCATCTATAGATCTGTGAATATCCCGGGCAAAAGCAAGATTTAATTGTTCACCACAGGCCTTTAGAACAGATGGATAAGTGAATTCATCGGGTCTTATACCTCTATTCACCATCTTCCTATAGGCAGAGAATGCCTCTTCATTTTTCCCTCTTCTAACATAAGAAGAAATAAGGAGATTCCAAGGGAGAGGGTGCAAAATATTTGAAGTTTCGGCAATTACATGAGCATCATCAAGTAAACCAAAGGTCGTATAAAAGGTAATTATCCTTGGTACCAAATTCCAACTATGTGCAACGCCCAAATTAATAATGCAGGCATGAAGCTGTTTCCCTTCGGAAAGTGACTCACTATTAGTACAACATAATAAAAGAGATGCTAATGATTGTATAACAAGATCACAAGGGGTTTGAGAGGAGACATGAGTCTGAATTAGAGAAAAAGTTCTAAAGGCTTTGCATATGTGACCTTGGCCCGCAAAGTCCTTCAAGGTTGTCAGTAGGCAATCCACCATAGTTTCATTACTTTTACAAGGCCCTGAAATACATTCATGAGAACTACACAGCAAGGACTGGCCACAGTTTCGGGGGTCTGATTCTCTGACACTCCTCCACTTTTTAGGTATGAACTTCTGAATTTGGGACAGAGGAAGGTTTCTTGGCTGCGCACTGAAGCGGGAGGGCATAAACTACAAATGGTGAAACTATAATGTTTCACCATGATGAGTAATAACAAGATTGGGGATGGGTATTGTCTGCATTCCCACGCATTTGCAACACCAACAACAATTTGTAACAGCTTGAAAAGATTGATTTTTAGCCAATCTACCCCTGCAAAAGAGAATTATATAGTGTAAGAGACACAATAATGGAAAAAATTCCATAAAACTCTGCGTGTTTAACTAGAAAGATAAGATGCAACCAAAAAGGGAAATAATTAGTAAGCTTTCAAACACATTAATATGAAACTGGAAATCATACTGTCCAAATTTTTATGACACTCTTCTATGTTGGAGCATCCAAAAGTAATTAATACCCTCATATTCCTATACAACTTTCACGACTTTCAAGATTTCAAATTAAACTATTCAAGTTTTGAACTTTCATATCACGGTTTACTATCAAACTAACTTTTCAATAATCATTTCCATATTTTCTTTCAATATCACTGATACAACACATGACTTAAATGAACATCTTACACTTCATGTCCAGTCAAATATCATCTTATAAATTGGGATGGTGGGAGTAAGACTTATAAGCAAAAACAGGGCTATGTAGGACCTGTAGTACTCTTGCATTTAAGTAGCTAGTTAGTTACAGCATTCTGGTGCATTTGTAAAATACATAAATAAAAGGCAAGAAGAAAAAACTCATAATTTCCATCAAAATCACCCAAAAATTTTCACTTTATCAACCCACTTAAAATTTTCATTTTTTAATATCTCTGCAATCATGCAGAATGCACTTGAAGTTTCTGGAGGAGTTAATCCGATATTCAAGATTACATGATATCACATATTGACCCCAAAAATTGGTCCAAAGGAACCTTAGCAGCTAAATGGGAAGATAAATAGAGATATAGAGAGAATATATGTACCACGTCCGAAGGCTCCAGCCACGGTGGTCGCCGGTGAGAAGGGAAAATAGTAGCTGTGGAGATTGGAGGATGAGACAAGTGAGAGAAGAACCTTTTTTATGGGTTTAGTGAAAGGGTTTTGACAACTTTTTCCCTTTGGACCTTAGAATACCTTTTACTAGTCAATTTGTCTGCGCGAAATAAAATGGTGTTGATGCATAATGATCTACATAGATACCATGAAGGCATAAAATACATAAAGAAAACATAGATCCCCTTTGTTTATTTCATGTTCAGTCATACATTCTTTGATTGGGAACTCAAAGCAATGAAGATAATCTTTGTAGATATTGTTATATTAGAAACCATTTATCAAACGCCACAAAAATACCGTTTGTATTATGATTTTGGCAATTCTATGTAACAGGAGTCCTTATATCTCATTATTCTAAGGAGGAAATATATCTAAGAACAGTAAAGGTCTCCATTTCTTCAATTCATTGCAGATATGTATTATGATCATTGCTTCGTTGAGGATATTTAGCATGTTTGTTTTCAGCTTTCCAACTCCCACATTGATTATACTTGAATTCTCATCCATCGAATATTTAGGTGTATCATTGTTTACTTGGTTCCCATCACTGACTATAGTTAAATTCATTTCTTTTGGACCAGGTTTTAGTGAATCATTACTTTCCTCGTGATTTTTAGGCTTCTGGGAAAGTAATTTTTAGGCTTCTCTTTTTGAAATTCAGACTATTAGTCATTACCTGTGCTGGAAATAAATCCATTTTCACCCTTAAAGAGAAACATAGTCAAGTTTGTTACAATGAATGAACCTAAAAAGAAATTTTAGAAAAGCACAACACAAAGACAAACAGAACACACCAGTAATTTCTTTTTGCATCTGCTATAATCGTTCTTCAAGTCTTGAAAGAACTGGCGAACACTCTAAACCTTGCTTATCATGAGGTAGTTCAACAAAATAGACTTTCAAAACACCTGGTATCAAAATATTGTATAGCAATAAGTACTTTAACAGGCAAGAATTAGTAATGTACAATCAACACCATATGTGTGTGTGTGTGTAATAGTTCAAGGATACAATTTAAATGAGACACATGTTACATCTAACAATGATTAAGACTTGTGTTTTACGTCCAACTTAAACATATCAAAGTATGCAGCTAACACAAAAGAACTTCATTATTTCAATTGAAATTTAATCTAGATCCACATATATCCCAACTTCAGATGTTACTTACCACACTTGAAATTGAAGTCATTAAGATTTAACTTGATTCCTTAAAAAAATTACTCGCATACACAAAGAACTATCCAGAAAAGCTTAAGGGGTCGTTTGGTGTGAAGGATAAGCAAAAATAGTCCCGGGATAAAATTTTAGTGCCTCCTTATCCCATGTTTGGTTGGAATAAAAATCCGGAATAACTAATCCCGGGATTGTAGCCTTATTTTATCCCACCTTGAGGGTGGAATAACTAATCCCGGGATTAGTTATCCCAGGATAAGTTGTTTCCCAACCAAACGAGCCCTAAGTATTTTATTACCTGTTGTTTTCATTCTAGATGAAAATTTTCAAAGTTCGACAAATACAACAAAATACCCAATGTAACCCCACAGGTGAGGGTCTGGGGAGGGTAGGATGTACGCAGACCTTACCACCTTTGTGAGGTAGAGAGGTTGTTTCCGATAGACCCTTGGCTCAAAAGAAATGTAACTGACGCAGGATTATAAGAAAAATGAGACAACAAATTAGCAATATAGAAAACAAGTGCAGCAACAGATATTAATAACATTGGAAAGTTCGACAAATAACTATAGAGATTATAGTTCCTCGCTAGTTCATAATGTTCTCCCATTCAATGGCTCGACACATGAATTTCGCAGGAGAAAGAGGCATTCTCAAAGGATTTTGAGCGGAAGTGTAAAGTGCCGATGCATTCAATGAACCAGCACAAAGAAATTTTATGAGGATACTTATCCACCATTAGATGAGAAGAAACAATTTTTCTGATCCATCTCTATACTCTATAGCAGTTCAGAAGAACGAGTATTGATTCTAACTCGATTGATTCTTGGGATAATTACACCCCAATACCTTTGGATCATCTAGTTTACAAAATAGCCAGCAAATGTATAGGTTCTGTATATTTATACTTAAATATACATATCAGAAGCATAGGTTTTGGGCTACTGCCGTTAATTAAGTTTGGCATACACGAAAGAATCCCATTGATTCTTATCAGAAATGCGTAAACTATTATAAAAGCTCTCTTTGGAATTTATTCAAACACCTTGGGTGCCAACGTAGAAAGTTTCCTTGTAGAAATCCATGGATTTTCTTAAAATAAAACAAAAACAAAAAGATGACCAGCATAAGCATATATCCCAAAATTTAATTCCTCCTAATTAGAAACACTCAGAAGAAAGAAAAAGAAAAAAAAAAAACAAATATCCCCTTATACGCGACTCAATGTTAAATAACTACTTTCAGTATTTATCAAACCTTCATTTAATCAAACATTGAAACATTACCATACAATTAGTATGTTAGAACAGTTGAATAAATTAAATTAAAGAATGAAGGAACAACATTTTCAAATTATTCACAAATGTATAACGGAGTTCCACAGAAATATTGACATAAGCTTAAAACAGATATCCAGCAAACCTTTGAATGTATTTATATTACTGAGTGGGAAGCTCTTTCTTGCTATGGTTGCAAGTATCAACTATCAAGTCTTTTTGAGTGAAGTGAATCTTTTCTTCAGAGAGAAGGCATGTGTCCCTCCACTCTCTGTTTATAGTTATCTGTGTGTAGAAAATACTAGTCCCTTAAAGTATGCAATAAACAATTTTGATCCTTTAAGTTTCTCAAAAGTTAACATTTTTTAGTCTCCATCAAATATTTAACATTTAGTGTTGTTTAAATTTGACGAGAACAATGGCAAAAGAGCTTTAACCATAAACATCAAGGAAGTCCCATTAAATCCCATTAAATTAACCTCAAAAAGGTGCATCAGACTTTAAAAGTAAATCAAAAATAGCAGAAATTACAAAGATTATAATTCTAAATGCAAGTTCATTCTTGAGATAATTACGTTGTATGTTAATTAGGGTAATAATGCTACCAAAATTGACCCACCTTTTTAAATCTTACAAAAAATGACCCACCCTCTCCTCCTCCTCCTCTCTCTCCGCCCCGTTTCCTCTAACATCTCCTCCCACACTCAAAACCCTCTTCATCGGAATTATAATCAGAGAAAAAGAAGACTAAGATACATCTGATTATTGTGAAACCCTCGACCATCTTATTAACAACTCCTATTTCAAGGTATTTTTCTTTTCGATTCTGTTACACATATTACTGAAGTTTTTCTTTTTATATATCCTGCGCTTTTTAATGATCGGAAGCCTTTTTTTAAAAAAAATTGGATAGATTGTGTCAGATGCAAGTAAGAAGAGAGAGGCGTAGAGAGGAGAGGTAAAGACAGAGCTAGAATTTGAGCTTTGTGGGTTCTGAATTCAAACCCTTTAAGTTACTGGGTTCTAAATTACTAATTTAAACATATTACATAAATTTCTTCAAATAAATATAAGGTTTGAATAAAAGCTTGTAGGTTCAGTCGAACCCGTCTTTGACACTGTGCCTCCGCCACTGAGAGGAGATGGAGTAGCAGGAGGTGGTGGTGGAAATTGGGTTTTTCGAGTTTATTAGTTGTTTGGATTAGGTGGTGCTCCAATTGGAAACATCACGAGGAGTTCAAAACTTAAATTTTGAAGTGATTTGGAGTAGATTTAATCAGATTTGAGTTAAACTTCAGAAGAGACGCAAGGAAGAAGACGAAGTTAGTTTTTGTATATTAGTGTATATTATTGTATAATAGTGTATATGGGTGTATACACACCTCTTATACACTATTATACATTTTTATACACCTATATACATAATGTATCTGCCTTGTATAAAAGTGCAATTCTTATTCAAAATCAATCTAGATCTATGTTTATACCCACTTATACAATACAATATTGTATAAATTGTATAAGTGGGTATAAATGTGTATAACTGCACATTATTTGTATAATTGTGTATAAATGTGTATACGTGCATATTTTCGTGAATAATATTGTATAATTATATTTTTTAGTGTATCTACCTACACATTATACAATATTTGTATAATTATGTATAAATGTGTATACGTGCGAATTTTCGTGTATAATATTAGATAATTATATATATTTTAGTTTATATACCTACACATTATACACCTTTAAACACCTATATACATAATGTACTTGTCTTTTGTATATAAGTGTATAACATTGTATAAAAGTGTTTTTGGGCTAAAGCTTTGCAATGTAAAAGCCAGTTTGGATGGACTTATGCCTTTTGACTTATAAGCCAAAAGTCATAAGTTGAGAATTCTAGCTTATGACTTTTGGCTTATTTTTGTTGTTTTGGCTTAAAAACAAGTGCTTAAAAGCACTTTTTTATTTTACTCAAACACTACAAAAGTGCTTAAAAGTTACTTTTGGTTTAAAAGCACCTAAAATAAGCCAATCCAAACAGGCTCTAAGTTTTGGGCTATTTTTTTGCAATGTAAGTGAGCAAATTGTATATTTCTGTCAAATCTAACATTGCTCTTTGATAAATATTTGGCGGAGACTAAAAGTGTTAATTCTTGGCAACTTTAAAGGACTAGAACTGTTCAATGTATTCTGAAGGGACTATTTTGCACCTACCCTCAAACATAAGAGACCATTTTGTCATTTTCTCGAGTGGAATGGTTGGTTAAGTTTAACAGTTTATTTTGACCTCCACCCTTAGTTTTAGGGTTAAGGGTTAAAAGTGTCCACTTTACTTATCCATAGGGGACTCTTTTTGTCAAGTGTTATACATTAAGGACCAAAGTTGTCCAACCCCTATACATTAAGAATCATTTTGATCCTTTTTTAGCCAATTGCCAAAACTTCCAAAAGGAGAAAAAAAAAAGATAGTGCACAACAAAGAAATGTGGTTGACGTTGCAAAGCTAATTATCACAAGATGTCTTATCCTCCTCCATCCATTTCCCCTTCCCTCAACTACTTCACACTTAAACACCCTAATTTAGAAAAAAAAGATACAAACCCGATAACACTCTTTATGCTCAATGTTCAATCTGCATAGCACTCTACTTACATGAGGTGAGTTATTGGCATTTCTGTTTATATAGCATTTTCATTTTGATGTCTCCAGAGTTTGTGAATCAGTTGGAAACTGGAAACATTTTCAACTGACTAATTAAGACATGCACACAAGAATTAGTTTTTGCTGCACTTGCGCCGAGGGTCTTTCGGAAACAACCTCTCTACCTGCTCGAGGTAGGGGTAAGGTCTGCGTACATCCTACACTGGGTATGTCCTTGTTGTATACAAGAATTAGTTTATTGGTCTTATACTGATAGAATATGATTCTGCATTGACTTATATGATGTGCTTGTATGCATGTACTTTCAGTCTAGTTTAGAGCATGCTATACTTTGGTCTTCGGGGTGCAAATGGAAAGAAGAAGAAGAAAGAGAGATACTGTCAATCAGGCTATTTTTAGATGCTTGTACATGCTTAATTGTGTAAAGGTGCAATTTTGAATGTAGAAAGAGTAAACTCAAGGGTAACAGACAGAAAAACGGAAGGGTTTGGGGGCGGAGGCTGAGTTCTTGATTGCTTGTGTAATGCATAGCACAAAAAATGATTATGAACTATGCTAAAACCTGTGTTGAAAGTATTTTGTTTGTAGTTGAAATCGAAGAGGATCGTGGGAGGTTGAAACTGACATGGAAGTCGGGGTGACAGGGAACAAATCAAGGGCTTAATTATGTTATGACGTATGAGCAGTATATAGATAAGTATGAAAATGATAGCTTTTGGATAGTTTCATTGGAATCTCATTGCTGAAGTAGAACGCTCGAAGAGTAAGAGCACAGTGAACACGTGAATTTGTCTGGGGATTGGTTAAGTAAAGTCTGGTTTCTTGACAAGATTGTTGTGAATCCAACAATTTGGTGCTTTATTAACCTCAACATCCTAACAAAAATAACCTCAAAATTCCCCGACGGATATCTGCTTTGTCTGGTCTGGAGCTCATCCACAGAACTGGAAAAAGAAAAACTTAAGTCTTTTTCGGGTTTTATCAAAAGCTGTAGCCCATGAAAGTTAGTCCCTTGACCTTAGAATGATTACTATCATCTTAATGCAACCCCTCAGATCTTTGTAACAAGCTCCGTGCTATTGGAGACTAATTAACTGATCTATATTTGGAGCAAGATTGGAAGTGTTGGGAAATGGAAGTGTAGCTTTTGTTTGCTTTATAAGTTTTGTTTAAGAGGGGTGTCGGCTTCGCAGCCATTATATTTGTTAATTATAAGCTTTTAAGTGCTAGAGGTAATGGCATACTTTATCTTTGAGATGCTTCATAGGTTTTAGCTACAACTTTTTCATAAATATTTCATCATTGGATCAGCCTTAATCTTGATGAGGTGAAAATTTATTTGCATCTCAATATTTGGCCTTAAATCCTACTTATGTATTATAGAATTTCCATCTACTTGTGAATGTGGTAAAATTCTTGGCTGTGAATCTGATAGTAAGATTTGTATCTGCACACACCTAGAATATGCATCTTAGACCAATCTGTCACACGAGGATCCTCTTGATGGTTTAGTTCTTTCCACGGTGCTAAATCAGAAAGATAGCACAATCTGATATACTTCATTTCTATAGGTTGCAGTTGGTGGTCATCTGGTTAAATAATGGCTCTCGCCCCTCATTCAAACTTTCTGGCCAACCATGAAACCATCAGATGTCATATTGGGTCAAAGCTTCACAGTCATAAAAGATTTAATTACTTTGGTAGTATAGTCATAGCGAAATTTTCTTCCAGTAGACAGATACCTACATACTTGCAGAAATCTCCTAGAATACGCTGTGGTTTGGATTCTAGAGGTCTGGAACTATGGAAACAGAAGCTCCCTTCCGCACATAGCATTAACCAGAATGTCCCTAAGGTGACTTTTGATAAACCTTTATTCTGTTGCTTCAAAGGGAATGTGGGGATCTAGCTCTGTCCCCTACATTCTTTTCTTCCTCTTCTTTCTCTTTGCTGACAAGAAGTCCACTTTTTAGGGAAATACAATATGCAAATTTCCAGAAGATGTAGCTTTGATAGTTCGGAAGAAATGGGGCCAATTGGCCAAAACAGCAATTGTAGCTATATTCATTTTGTCAGTTACTTCAAAGGCTGATGCCGTTGATGCTCTCAAAACTTGTACATGCTTACTGAAAGAGTGCAGGTAATTGTGCACATGTTACTAGAATACTTCCTTATACTAAGCTACCAATATATTTTGCTGCATAAAAATCATAGCCTAATTTCTTCTAAAAACCAATGAATTTGATAAGAAGATGTCAGTAAACTACATAGACCTTTCCTGATTGCTTTGCTACCCCTTTTATGTTTCCTTCACAAGTTCTGAGCTTGATTTCTTCTATTCCATATAAAAATATAAGGATGTGATATTAGTTCTTGTTTGTACACACTGGATTATCATCCTGGCTTAACAATTGAATGGTAAAGATGTAAAATTCAGTTTTGACGGATATATTTCATCTTAACCTGCTTACTCTGAAAGATATCAAGTCGACCTAAATTGTTTCTAACTTTTTCTGATCAACCGTCCTCAATTTTAGTTGTTGGAATCAAATAAATCATGTTTTATGCATGTCCGAATTGAACCATAATCCCAACCGTAATGCTTTTCCATCTACCTCCATTTTCATTTTGAGACTGTTAGACCTCCTGTGTTCTAATTAGGCCAAGAGAATAGCAGTATGAATTTGACTTATTTCCAGCAAGTTTTTTCAGACCATTTTTTTCCCTTTTTGATATGGTGGTAAAAATAACTGATACTGCTGCTGTGCTATTCAATTTTCCCTGAAACTCGGAAGATAGCTTACTTTGTCTCGATGGATATGTCGAAATTTGATGAACTTGATTCTCCCAAAACTTCTTCTAACAACCCAATTGTTTCCCTTGTCTCACCTGGCCACTAGAACAGCAATGCTTTATTAGTATTGAGATGAGTTTCTGAATTTTATTCCAGCATGCATGTCTGGCACTCTTAGCTGACTTATGGAAGTATTATGCTTTCAGGTTAGAGCTTGCCAAGTGCATTGCGAACCCTGCATGTGCAGCTAATGTTGCCTGTCTCCAGACTTGCAACAATAGACCTGATGAAACAGAATGTCAGGTGTCTACAAACAGCTTATTAAACTGAATATTGATTTGATCACATTTATGTAATATTAATATGTGATGGAATATGGCTGCAGATAAAATGTGGTGATTTGTTTGAAAATAGTGTTGTAGACGAGTTCAATGAATGTGCAGTCTCCCGAAAGAAATGCGTACCTCGTAAATCTGATGTGGGTGAATTTCCTGTACCTGATCCTAGTGTTCTTGTCCAAAAGTTTAACATGAACGATTTTAGTGGAAAATGGTACATCACTCGCGGTTTAAATCCCACATTTGATGCTTTTGACTGTCAATTGCATGAGTTCCATACAGAAGATAACAAACTTGTGGGAAATCTGGCTTGGAGAATACGGACACCTGATGGAGGATTTTTCACCCGATCAGCAGTGCAAAAATTCGTGCAAGATCCAAAGTATCCAGGGATACTCTATAATCATGATAATGAGTATCTTCACTACCAAGATGACTGGTATTTCCCTTAATACCTCTTTGATATCGTGTCTCCATACTGGCCTAAACCATCCTGATAGATAAATATTTAGGCTTCGCGAGAGAAGTTTGAGTCAAATTCAATCTTGAAATTCATTGTCCTTATCTCGTGTGCAAAATTGTACCGCTATGTTGTACTTGCATTGCAGTTGAGCTATCTTCTATATTAAATAAACATGTGAATTCATTTTTTCTGCAGGTATATTTTGTCATCCAAAGTAGAGAATAGTCCAGATGACTACATATTTGTGTACTATAAGGGCAGAAATGATGCATGGGATGGATATGGCGGTTCAGTACTTTATACAAGAAGCGCAGTTTTGCCTGAAAGCATTATACCTGAGTTGCAAACCGCAGCTCAAAAAGTTGGTCGTGATTTCAACACATGGATAAAAACAGACAATACTTGTGGCCCTGAACCTCCGCTTGTTGAGAGGTTGGAGAAGAAAGTGGAAGAAGGAGAGAGGACAATCATAAAAGAAGTCGAGGAGATAGAAGAAGAAGTTGAGAAGGTGAGAGATAAAGAAGTCAGCTTATTCAGTAGACTGTCTGAAGGTTTCAAAGAGCTGCAACAAGATGAAGAAAACTTAATACGTGAGCTGAGCAAAGAAGAAATGGAGATTTTGGATGGACTTAAAATGGAAGCAACTGAGGTAGAAAAACTCTTCGGGAACGCATTACCAATAAGGAAATTAAGGTAGATACTGTTGAAAGAGTATTATTCAAGCCATAGAAACTATCCACATACAGAATGTATAGCTTGGATTTGATTCTTTTTTGCCTGGAATAAATTGATCATATATCACGTATTGCCTTCTCTCTTAGAGGCATAATAATATATATTTCTTCTCCTTTAAAACCCCTATCAGGGCTTGAATGATGTTCTAATATTTGTAAGTGCCCATATTCTGTTGATCTTTCTCATTTGAAGAGCAATACAAACAGCCTTGCAATTAGAAACAAGTGCATCTATGGTGTCACTTACAGGTCAATGCATAAAGTCTCTTGTATCTCCCTCATGTGCAATGATTGTTAGCTCAACTGGCTTGACCTTATACATACTTTATAGAAAGATCAAGCCCCATCTTTACATGTCGCGAGATTAACTACAATTCAGGGAGTAAGAAATTATAAAAGGTATTTTCAGATTTTGTTCTAAGAGTATGAAATAATGTTGAGCTACATTGAAGAAAGCTAAAGCTTATAGCGGACCTAAATACTTTTTTCGCACTCAAAACGCTTATATATCGGACAATTTTGATCAACACTTCAGCATGCGCTAAGTGATAGAAGTTCTTACACCACGTCTTGCATTTATTTGCTGTGTGCAAATATCGTAAGATTCTTCCTTGATGCATCAATAAGCTATTTACATTTCCCACATTCAGTAAAATCTAATATGCCAACTCAACAGCATGTTCAAATAAGAAGTTCGATACATTACACAACAGAACTATTTACAATCTCATCCAGTGTTCCTTACTGATGCCGCTAACATCAGAGGCCTTGGTTCATTACAATCCATACACAAACTACATAGTGCAGAAAACATTTCAGCGTTTTGGGTTTAACAATTCAGCAATATACATCTATACATTCTACGGCCACCACAAAATTCAAAAGGTCAACCGAACATAGCTTGTGAGTCTAGCAGTTTCTGCAGATATTTTGCAAAAAGAAAGTGAAGGACCACGAAACATGGTCAGCTTGAAGAACCATCAGACAAACAGTGATCCCAGATTAACTTCAAGTTGTCTTCAAGCATTTTAAGCACCAGGTTTTCGTCAATCGTTTGCTTCTGCATTTTCAGTAAGAAAATGTAAATCAAATTAATTATTTCAGTAGTGAAGGGGCAAATCAGAAAAGAAACACAAAGGCTTATCAATTAAAAAATGAAGAGACACTGCCTGATTTTGTTTGTATTTCCTTGGCACATGCCAGTTATGAAACTATTCGCTAACATGAGCTACTGTATGTCTTTATTATAACTTTTTAATGCAAATTCTTTGAAGACACAAAAAGTTGGATAATTTCCAACAGAAATGAACTAGATTGAAATCAGTGGTAAATTTTGTTGCCCGAGCTGCTCTGGATGATATTTTGCCCAATTCGGTGCATGTAATCATTAAGTGGGTACAGGATACAATATTCAAATCTTATTCGTAAGAATATCATGATATGGTTTTGAGGTAAACCGCGCCAAATGCAAGCACGCACAGATGTATTACCCACAGAAATATATAGAACAGCTCGTCAGGAAAAGAAAACCTACCTGCAATTGGGATACAATCCCAGGCATTTTCATGCTAGCCTCCTGTGAAACCTCACCAGTTGAAGACCGGAAATCAAATCGATCTGCATGTCGAAGCTTAAACCTAATTGACGAATTTCCATATGAGTTTGCAGTTGTGTGCCAGACAGCGATAACAGCGTATGGACTACCTGAAGAATCCTCGCCAAAGGGCCATCTCAACCCACCCTTAACTTCTGAGTCCAAAACGGCAGAACCAATAAGATTTTTAATTCCATTGATCTCCTCATCCTGGAAAAAAGCACAAAGTAATCTAAATTAGAACACACACTTAAGCTATAGAGATAACACTACTGGCCCCCTTTCAGTTAAGAGTGCAGAAGTCACGAAGAGAAGATGGAAATTTAAGTGCATATAAAGTCATTTACACAGGAGAAGGTCCTTGTTCACTGGAGTGGAGTTAAAATATGTACATCAAAATTGCAAACAAAATCTCACTGCTACTCTCAAGTCTATGGGTTTTGTTGTGCTCTGATCCATGCTACCCTTCTCATGAAAAAAACCTCGCTTTCCCGGAATGTCAGGTTCATGCAGTAGCCAAAAAGCATATGTTCCTCAGAAGCTTGAAACCTAGACTTTAATGCTTTACATAATTACTGACTAAATGCTTTTGATAAGACATGCATACTTCCAAATCTCTGTTTTTTCCATTTATTAGGGTGATATCACTTTGAATCCCGGAGTGCTGTTAGTATCAGTACTTGCCTATGTAAATGTCAAACGTGTCATCCCTGGTACTAGATAACTGGACAATTATTCACCTGGCAGGCAACACTATCCTTCTGGAAGCTAAAGGCATTAGACTTGAAACATCAAAAGACACCTTTTTTCCACCAAAAGGAACTCTGCTTACTTGTGTGTAACTTCACGTTTAGTTGGGATTTGGAAGCCCTTAAATCTTCTTAAGATAATAGTAGCTACTTTGAGATCCCAAAGCAAATCAAATTCATTAAGAACCCGCCCTAACGCTAAATGCCTATGAAGAATATATTCATTTCTACTTTTTGCCTCCGTATCTTCCTTTTCCTTTTTTCTCTTTTCTACTTCCCCTCATCTGTGTTTCGTTGTAGAAATGATTCATATCTAGCTCATTCCAGCAACTAGAGGACTCCAAAAATAATGCCACCGTATTTGAGCATTTTAACCCTACCGGAGTCTATACGGTCAGCCCAATATGCTATTCACTTTACTTTTTCAAACATCCAACACTCCCCCAAAGCCATAAAACATGGGGAAAAAAAAACAAGAAATTTGCACCAAGGGTAATTGAATGGAGATGTTTCTCAGTTGAGCAAATATAATCCAACCATTGGGCAGATCTTTTAAACATGACCTACGAGTTAACAAAGGTAAAAGAATAGAAAGAAATAACAAACAAATGGAGAACTTAAATTTAAATAATATATTGATTCATTCTAGCAGACATAGAAAATTAATCCTCAATGGAGAAAGTAACTTACGGATAAAGCCGTCATGATTTTCTTGGTCTGTAACATCAACCTTAGGTCTAAACTTTTGCCTAGACAGCTCATATCTGCAACCATGTTGCGTACTGGGTTCACCTCAATCTAAAAGAAAAAGTGTAGCGTCGAAAGATAGTTAAAGAAAGACAAACTGCAAGAATAAAGCATGCAAAAAGATAGGTAAGAGGAGGTAAATCTGTTCATGACAAGAATAATGTTGTTTTGCTAAAGTTGAAAAATAGGCAGTTAATTGGGCATCTTACAAGTTCATCAAGAAGCGGGGAACTGAGAACTAACCTTATAGAGCTGAATTTTTTTCTGATCCCTGGCCACCGTACATTTGCAGAAGACAGTTGAATCAGAGCGCAAGTTATCTGAAAGCTACAATACACAGGGGATAGAACTAAAAGAACCAATGCATAAAGAGAAAGACATTTGTTAGAAGCATGAAAATAATACCTTGACGTAGTATAATTCCTTCTCTCCCATATATTTTAAGTCAAGTTTCTCAACTGCAACGTTTCTTATATATTCCATATATGACAGAGGAACATTTGTATAGAATTTTTTTTTCATTTGCCTCAATGTGGTTTCATCCAATGGGTTACTTTTCAGGGATTCATGACTATTTGCAGAATTGCTGCATCACAGAGAATATGAGGAGGATTACATGTTGAAACATGGATTGGATTTAATTGACAAGACAAAGTAATGCTTAAGACACCACAAAAGAAGTAACATCATAACATCTAGGAGAAAAGTCAAAGAGTCAGGTATGAAGTTATTGACATAATATTGTAAAAGTATAGATAGATCCTAGATGCATGTGCAATCATACAAGTTGGACAATATTAGAAATAATTACATTTAATAGTAGGTGGAAGTAGCACACATTGAAGATAACATGAGATAGCCAAATCTTACAACAAACCTATAGGACAAACTATGGTGATTAAAAGTGCTATAGAAAAAGATGAGGAATACCTAAAATCATAGGGAAAAAATTATGTTAAAAGACCTATAATTTTTTGAACAGAAAAGGTCCTAAAATACCCCTAACGTATGGGAAATGACTCACAAATACCCTCTATCCACCTATTGGTCCAAAAATACCCCTCCATCCATCTATTTGGTCCAAAAATACCCCAACCTATTTTTTTTGGCTCAAGAATACCCCTCCAACTAACACCCTAATTTTGATGGTATTTTTCCAATTTTAAAATGCCACGTGGCTTGTTTTGATTGGCCACATATATTATTTAATTTAAAAATTAAACCCCATCAACTTTGAAACCCAAACCCGTTGACCCATTTTTTTAAATCCACATTTCATTCTCACTCCCAACAACATCCAGTGCTCGAATTATCGATCATCAATGTCGCATGATTTATCTTGATTTTTTCGAGTTTTGGTTTATGATATATTGTGGCCATTTTGATGTTATGGAAGCTTAATAAAAAGGCCTATAATTTTTTTGCCAAGAATTAAGAACTTGCATTGGTGCATATTTAAAATCGGGTAGGTGCTGTTGAGCTAATTAATTCCTTAGACAAGTTTTTGTTCAAATTGCCCGAGTTGTTGCATATAACCTTTTATGTTAGTGCATGATGATAAAAAGAAGTTGTTGAAATTGAATTTCAAGTATTAACTGTTCTGATAAATAATTCATCGGAAATGATGTTCCCGTAAGTGAGCTAGTCCAGGTATTATTTGATAGTCTGCGTTCTCTCTTGTGTTAGTCTCTTAGGAGAGTAAGTTTCGAACTATCATGTGGCATTAGGTAGTTTCCTTCTTGGGAGAACTCTAGTTGCTCTTCTTACAGTAACTTTGAGTACATCAATGCCGGCTCATTACCCATGGTTGCTCATCAGATATGCTTGCAAGTATGGCCACAATATATATATATATATATATATATATATATATAGAGCAAGAGAGAGAGGAGGGTTTAAGTTACAAAATGGGTTTGATTAAATGGGTGGGGTTTAATGTGGCCAATCAAAAGTGGCATTTTAAAATTGGAAAAATATCATCAAAATTAGGGCGTTAGTTTGAGGGGTATTCTTGAGCAAAAAAATAGGTTGGGGGTATTTTTGGACCAAATAGGTGGATGGAGGGGTATTTTTGGACCAATAGGTGAATGGAGGGTATTTGTGAGCCATTTCCCATACATTAAGCGTATTTTTGGACCTTTTCCGTTTTTTGAAATTAACGTAGAATCAGCTAAGAACAGAATGCAGATAAGCAACACTACCTAGTTGGGTTTACTAACTAATTGTTGTTAAACTTACATTAGACTTAGAGTTTGTTAGGAGTACTTTGCATTTAGTTAGGAGTTGTATGTCAACGTAAAATAAGTTTGTGATTGAGAGAACTAGTAGTTTTAGAGAAGTCCTAATTTGCCTTATAAGACAAAATATTGAGTACTATAATAAAAAGGACTTGAATAAAGCTGATATACAGAGAATTCAAATAACGACTCCTAACTAGATCGGAATTGAAGCATAGCTGGTTGACTAAATATTTTCTTGAAGTAATACAACTGGGAGACATGATCTTAGAGTAGCAAATTGCAAAGACCACAACTATGGGGCATCAAGGCTACAATACTACAACTATGACGAATGAGAGAAACCAAGTACACTTCTAATTCAGAGGACAAACTTCTTGGGCATAATCTCTATACCACTCTTTTGTGCAATTCTATATGCCAGTTTATGAGAAATCAGAAAACATAACGTGCCCATCAATATAGTAGAATTTTTTGTGATCTTTGAGTTTTGATAAGGTCCTTTTTATCTTTTGATGTAGCAGTTTTCGCAGGGTACGAAAAAAAAAATGATAAAGGAAACAACTTCCAATAAGTTTGTTCAGAAAAAAATGCAGCATTGATGTCTTCAATGGGTTTGACTAACTTCCTAATGACAAAAACTAGAAGAGATTACCCAACTAACGAATATCTTTGTTACTTGGTCATATATAGACAATATATTATTCACATCAATGCTCACATATTCTATAGTGATGGTGTCCGGATAGCTTGTGTGCACCTCAACTGTTCCCAGTGTTTTGGACGGCGCGCGGCGACTAAAGGCGACAAGGGCCTGCCTCGCCTTAAGGCGTGGCGCGCGGCGAGGCGCTCGCCTTTTTGAAGGGCGGCGCCAATAAATACCAAAAAATTAAAATATTTAATTGCATATGTAAATAATCAAAATCTCACTAGCAATAACAAATTAGCAAATATTTCAATTCAAAAATTAAAAATAGATAGTAGATACTAAAAGTCCATAACTTGAACGAGTCAATGACTCAATAATTCATAAGTGACAAGACAAGCAATACTAAAATTAAAGCAATAGTGCAATACTAAAAGTCTATTCAAATTCAAGATCTTCAAGATTTCCAAATTCTTGATATCCAAGATTCTCAACATTATATTGCTCCTCATCTTCTTCCTCCTCGAGCTCGGGCTCGGTCTCGGTCACGGACTCGGAGTTTTCATCAATTAAGCACCGAGACCGAAGTGAGCTTGTAGCAATAGTAGCTACTCTTTTGCCCTTGTTATGTGACCTTGAACTTGAAGAACCACCCCTAAGACTATAGATATTCTCCTCAACTCCAGACGCCCTAGAAACAGTACCCCAATCAAGATCACATCCCTCGTATACTAGTTCCTCTTCTTCATTTTGGGGGCATCCAATTAACCATTCATTTGCTTCGTCAATATTATCCAACAGAATTGGATCAACGGTATCGCCAACATCATAACGACGTCTCAATGTTCTATTGTACTTAATGTACACTAGATTGTTGAGACGCGATAGTTCAAGCCTATTCCTCTTTTTGGTATGAATCTGCGCATAAGTTGTAGAAACTAATTAGTAGATACTAATAATAATGTATATAGAAATTAGAATATAATAAATCTTCTTCTCACATGTTCAAACACGCTCCAATTTCTCTCGCATCCGGATGCACTACAAGTTAAACTTAATACTCTTATGGCAAGCTGTTGCAAGTTTGGAGTATGATTACCAAATACCGACCACCATTCAGCTATTAAAAAAAATTAAAGGTTTAATAATTATAAATAAGTCAAATAACTTAAGTAAAGCTATAAAAATAACTAAATCAACCCACTTACAAGGGGATGTTTTGTCTCTGTTTCTTATAGCCTGAGGCATACCAAAAGTCCCCAATGCATTTTTATACATATGAAGCTCTTTGATGAGAGCATCTTGTGTTGCATTAGGGACCATCTTATTAACACATTCAAAGTAACCATTCCACACTTCTGTTGATAAAGTCTTATTTTGATAATTAGCGTAAAACATTCCCGGGTTCAAAACATGGCCTGCTGTATGCAAAGGTCTATGAAGTTGGTCCGTCCACCACCGATCAATGATTTCGAAAACTTTCTCATATTGCTTCCGATCACCATGAAAACCCTTTTCAATAGCTTCTTTGGCTCTATCCATTGCTTCATAAATATAGCCCATTGATGGTTTTTTTTCTCCATCCACCAAGCGAAGCGCTACTATCAAAGGTGAACCAACTTTAAGTGCCCTAACAACATCATTCCAAAAAGATGTAGAAGTAAGATGTCTGACAACTTCTTTTCCCAAAAGTTCCTTTGCAAATCTACTTTCTGTCCATTCGGTTGAGAAGATCATAGTTCTCAAGTTTTTCTTTTGCATGTAAAAAGATTGCAAAGTTAAGAAGGCCGTTGCAAATCTTGTCTTAGCCGGTTTCACCAAATTTCTTTGGTTTGTATATCTTCTCATCATGTTCAACAACAATGGTCTCATTGCTATGTAAGAATGTATCTTAATGGCCTTCTGAAAAACTGTAAAAGGATTATTTCAGTAGCTAAGTAATAAGTAATAAGCATATAGTATAAGCTATAAAGAAAGTTAGAGCTATTTTTTTTCACCTGAAGCATACGGGTTTATTTTGAAGATGTCACCAAACATCAAATTGATACAATGGGCAGCACATGGAGTCCAGTAAATGTGCGGGTACACACCCATTATCATGTCACCGGCTTTAACATTCTCGCTAGCATTATCGGTAACAACTTGTATAACATTTTCCGGTCCAATTTGCTTAATAGTCTTCTCAAACAAGTTGAACATCTTGGTGGAATTTGTAGATTCATCACTAGCATCGACTGACCCAAGAAACACACCACCTAATGGAGAATTGACCAAAATATTGATGATCATTTTTCCATTTCGTGCTGTCCACTTGTCCATCATAATTGAACACCCAAACTCTGTCCATATCAATTTATGTTCCTCAATAATCTCATCTATCTTCTCCACCTCTTTTTTTAGATGAGTAACTCTAATTTCGTGATAGGTAGGAGGTTTCATTCCTGGGCCATATTGTCCTATGGCCTCAATGTATTTATCAAAACTTTTGTGATTTACACAATTAAAAGGGAGCCCTGCATCATATACCCATACTGCAAAAGCACTTACAGCGCGATCTCTTAGCAACTTCTTGGATGCATCAGACGCTGCCGTGCTACTGCTTCCCTTCCCCTTTGATGTTTGCGGGTAATAAAGATTCATGGGACCTTTCACATTGGCAGTCCGTGCCGTGGATGATGCATTGGATGACATTTTTTGTGTTTTTGAGGGAGGAGGCCTCATTTCATCATCTTCATCAGAGAAATTAGCCAAGGATGGTTGGTGCAACATTTGAGTTTTTAACAACTGTTTACTTTCAACATACTTTTTTACTTCTTCCCTAATTTCAGGAGGACAAGTTCCACATTTTTTTACATTTCTGTAACCACCAATCAAATGTTGTTTGTGTCGAGTAATTCCGCCATTGAAAGTTTCTCGACAAAAGATACATGTGACTGAATCTTTTGTTGGGCCTTTGGCACCATAATTCCAACCTATGTCTTTTTTGCTAGTGTCCGACGATTCCATTGAATTTGAACCTACTGTTTATAATTGTATAACAAAATTTAAACAATTATTGAACAGAAAAAATAGGAGCAAAACAACCACTGTCTCACTGGTCCAAACAGAGAAAAAAAAACAGAGGAGAAAAAAATAGAGCAATTAACAGAGGTGAAAAAAACTGAGGGTAAAAAAACAGAGGAGAAAAAACAGAAAAAGAAGAAGAGAATAGAAGAAGGAAAAAAAAAACCAGAGGTGGCCGGAAATAGGCCAATTGTCGCCGGAAAAAAAAGAAGAAGAAAGAAGAAGAACAGACGAAGAAGCAGAAGTCGAAAATACAGGAGGAAGAAAGAAGAAGAACTGAAGAAAAACAAGAAGGAGAAAGAGACATACCTGAAACTTTCCACTAAGAACTTAGTGGAGCTTTTATTTATTAAATAAAGAAAACAAATTAGTGTCAGACAACAAAACGGAAAAAGGGGACATGAAAAGAGTCCTCCACTTTATTTAAGTCCTCCACTTCTTTTAATTGTTTTTTTTTTAAATTCTGGTCGCCTCGCCTTTCCAGCTCGCCTCGCCATGCGCCATTAGCGCCTTTCTCGCCATTGGCGCGCCTTTTGAAGGTCTGCTCGCCATGGCCATGAAAGGCGCAGCAGCCACGCCTTGCCTCGCCTCTCGCCAAAGGCGAGAAGGCGCTCGCCTTTAATAACACTGACTGTTCCACCAGGAACCTACTTGCTATCTCCCACTCGCATAGGTACCCAGTAACTCCGCACACCCAGGCTTAGAAAGATAAGAAGAAATCACCTATTGTTGTTTTTGTCACTGTGTGTGTGGGAGAGGGGGAGGCAATTTAATCATGCATTATATTAATTCTTCCTATATTCGTTGATTCCCCAATATAAGTTATTGCTTAAAGCCTTAAACACTTCCCGACTTTCATCATCTGTATTTTCTATTATTCGCAAGCCAAAGGAGATGAATGATACGGGGTACAAAAGAGAAACAGCCACCCTATTTTTTCGGGGGGAAGGAGGGGGGTTTTGATTGTTAAATGCCTGCTATATGTTTCGAATTAAAAGGACACATGATAGGTATTAGTTTTCACAAGGGTACAAAAGACTTCAAGGATTTCTAGTATGACGAGACTAACCTATAAAAGAGAATTCTTCCAAAACGAGAAACTAGAGTCGGCTTTAATTCTTCCATATTAGACTCCTCCATTTCACGCTTCACATGTTGAAATGACAAAAGTAAATCCTCCATCACACTTTTAGCTACAAAGAGCCATGGCTCATCCATAAGCTCATTTGTTCCTTCGCTGCAACCTAGAAAAGTATATATATATATCATTTAGTAAAAATCGCAGAATTAAGATTTCAGAAATAAAAATAAAAATTGTAGTCCACGAAAATCAGACGAAGGAATTTAGAGATACATACGTCTTTGTGTCAAACCCTGATCTACCGAACTAGAAAATCCAGCAGAAAACAAAAAGGTGGGTACAACACCACCAACGATAGATTCCTTGCTCTAACACATAATATGTACTAATCTTAAAGTAGCAATTCTAACTGATTAAGTTTTAAAGCTTAACATAAATTTGACGTCCATCCCATTTCAATATTCTGCATAAGACTAGATGGTCTTTCAGTTTCGTCTGTCTTTGCAATTAATTTTTTTCCTTTCCAATTCTTCTAGTATTTCGTTACATTAAAATAGAAAGAAAGACAGTCGAGGCAGCATTTTCAGATGAACTTCCTTCTATCTTTCCCAGAATATGAAGACAACCAAAACTCATCCACATCGAAGTTGCTATTCATGTTCAAAAACCTTCACTGCATGTACCGCGGGGGTTCAGCCCCTGATGTTTAATGTACTTAATTTAAAAAAAAAAAAAAAAAACTGTGTGCGTACAACTAGTAAAGCACAAAAGTACAATCAGCTAATGCAGCATTCATCAAATACATTGGAAACACGTATAAAGCAGAAAGAAGTTTAGTGTAGTTGGATTATCTTCCAGAAAGTAGTACTACCTTGACTTAGGACGAAAGAAAGAGGGTCGCCTGGTTTGAGCTCAAATGAAAGAGGTTGGAGCTTCAACTGAGAATGATCATCAGTGAGAGTGAAGCCAACGGGGAACCATTTCCTAACAGCATGATGAGCATAAATGAAGGCACCCAAATACTTTTCCTTTCTAGACTTGAAATGAAGGTTTTTTCTGAAGGCAGGGATCAGAGATTCAGGTTTCGGCGACGAGGAACCCTCAGTGTGCCGCTTGTGCGGTGGAATGTAAGACATGCCCAACTATTACGATCACTTTCTGCTCCTCCCTCGACTCTTCACTTTTCTCCTACGCTCACTTCACACTCTAATTATAACTCTTATTACTTTCCCTTTTCCTGTCCCCATCTTTCTTATACATTAAGTTTCCCAATTTTAAAATTCTAATTACATGTCGGTACTAAAATTAGTTATCTTAAATTATTTATCGTTTTAGAATTTTAAAATATAATTAATATTACTCCGATTTAAAAATAGTGTTCACTTAGCCATTTGCATGCCTTTTAAGAAAATAATAATCAACTCCTAGACAAAAATAAGTAATTTGACTAAACTAACTCTAATTAAACAAACATTGAGATTTGATCACTTAATACTTAATAAGGACAAATCTATAAAAAACAAGATTAATTCTTTCTTGATTAAATGGACACTCTTTTTTAACCAAAAAAATAACGCTTAGTGGACACTCTTTTTGAACCGGAGGGAGTAATTTTTTATTTTTTTTCCCACTATATCCTTAGAAGAATTTTGTCATTATGGATGACACATAAATAGAGTAAATATTTAATTGAGAGAAATGACATAAAGAAGAGTAAAGTTAGTCAGACACCCCTCCTAATTAATATTTCTTAAGGGTGTAAAATAAAAAAATGACAGATAATTTGAAACGCAGGGAGTACATGGTATGTTTAAAATACAACAAACATCCTTAATTTAAGACCATAAAAAAAAGAATATCTCTTTAATTTCAACTTTTCACATAACATGTTTAAGACCACAAGATTAAAGGGCATTTTCGTACATTTCATTTATTTAATTTAAAATTACAAAATTCAAAAATCTTCTTTGTATCAGATCAAAACCAAACAAACAAATTGAGAGGGGTGAATACTTAGTAAGTATTTTAACGGTATAATCATTACAAAATCTATTTATTTGTTCGTAGTGTGATTGTAGTGTAATTGTAGTTTGATACTTTGTCTATTTTAAATAACTTTTAATTACAAAAAAATATTTTTTTGTCAATTGAACTTGTATTAAATTTTAATGTGTGATAAATATGTGTATACTAATAAATTTGCTCACGCAATACAGGGCTATTAAATTTAAGAAATGATTAGCCTAATAAACATAACAAATTTAGAGGCCATCCCATATTGGATGAGAAAGAAAACACTTATAAACGGTAACGGTCTGACCCTTGATTTTAAGACTTAACGCTTATTTTTATGTTTGGAAGCTTGGTACATGTTATATTTGCGATTTGGTACTTGTTTGACGAGTTGGGGTTGGAATCCAAGGGTTTCAGTTGAGAAATGCTCATAGCAGATTTTATTTTATTTTTTGGTGCAGCCACATTTGCAGGCCATGCTCGCATTTGCAATGGCAGCATTTGCAAGGGGGCCTGGGTTAAGGGAGTTCCGCTTTTGCAATGACTGTAAGGGATTTTGGATCGTGGCAGGAATGAGCGGGGTTGGGAAAGCTACAAGAGAAGAGTGAATCCGCGATTTAAGTAGTATAAAAAAAGAAAAGTTGAACCAAAGTAGTACAGAAAAAAAAAACACATAAATAGAATTCACGCACGAATTTCGTGCGTGAAAGGACCAAAGTGCAAAAATGAACCTTGGGCCTTTCACGCACGAAATTCGTGCGTGAAGGAGGCTTTGCCCAAAATCACTTTCGCTTCTTTCTTACTGTGATGGAAATCTTATGCTTCTTTCTTACTGTAATGAAAATCATTATTTGCAAGTTGCAGACATTTATTATCATGATTTGCAAGTTCTACGTGCAAATGGGCCTGACAGTATATGTAAGTTGGTCAAAGTATGGAAAAAAACACTAAGTCTTTTCAAACAAAACTTACTTCGGACACCTTTTCAACCCTTAAAATAACGATCTGAACGTCTACGTATCTTGATGTATTGGGCCTACATTATTGTACGCAGAAAAAAATATCAGGTTCTATATAAAATATTGACGTTTCGGAGTCTTGACACACGACTAATCATTGGTCAAAGTATGAAAAAAAAACTAAGTTTTTTCAAACAAAACCTACTTCGGACACCTTTTCAACCCCTAAAACTTTATTATATTAGTGTTTGCTACGAATACAAAGTCTGTACGTTTTTTTTTTGACATTGTTTGTTTTTTTAATATGGGATTCACTTTTTTTTTATGTTGCTTGATTTTGTTAATATGGGGTCCATTTTTTTTTTCCGTGAGTTTGGAGATGATGGGTTCCACTTTTTTTACTTTTTTTTTTTTAATATTGGTTGGTTTGTGTTTAATATGGGGACCACACTTTTTATTTTTATTTTTTATATTGGTTGATTTGTGTTTAATATGTGGGCCCACAATTTTTTTTTGGGCCCACAAACGGACGACGAAAAAGTGCACCAACTGGTGCTTCTATATAGTAGTAAAGTAAAGTAATGACTTATGAGCAGTATATAAATATGAAAAGGATAGCTTTTGGATAGTTTCATTGGAATCTCATTGCTGGAGTAGAACGCTCGAAGAGTAAGAGCAAAGTGAACACGTGAATTTGTCTGGGGATTGGTTAAGTAAAGCCTGGTTTCATGACAAGCTTGTTGTGAATCCAACAATTTGGTTCTTTATTAACCTCAACATCCTAACAAAAATAACCTCAAAATTCCCCGACGGATATCTGCTTTGTCTGGTCTGGAGCTCATCCACAGAACTGGAAAAAGAAAAACTTAGTCTTTTTCGGGTTTTATCAAAAGCTGTAGCCCATGAAAGTTAGTCCCTTGACCTTAGAATGATTACTATCATCTTAATGCAACCCCTCAGATCTTTGTAACAAGCTCCGTGCTATTGGAGACTAATTAACTGATCTATATTTGGAGCAAGATTGGAAGTGTTGGGAAATGGAAGTGTAGCTTTTGATTGCTTTATAAGTTTTCGGCTTCGCAGCTATTGTATTTGTTAATTATAAGTTTTTAACTGCTAGAGATAATGGCATACTACCCGCAAGGGTGGCTTAATTGGTTGAGCATGAGGCTTCCATAATGAAAGTCTTAGGCCCTGCCAACAAAAAGCATGTGATTTGCCTTCTGAGTCGAGCTCATCGCACAAGGCTTACCTAGTTCGGGTTATCTCTTGTGTGGTTTGCTAGCAAGCCATTGCATAGGAGCGGAATTTACCCTGTGCGCAATGAAGCAATGAAGGGTAACGGCTGCGAGTTCGCTTGTCATCAAAAGGGAAAGAAAGCATCTTTGAGATGCTTCATAGGATTTAGCTACAACGTTTTCATAAATATTTCATCATTGGATCAGCCTTAATCTTGATGAGGTGAAAATTTATTTGCATCTCAATATTTGACCTTAAATCCTACTTATGTATTATAGAATTTCCATCTACTTGTGAATGTGGCAAAATTCTTGGCTGTGAATCTGATAGTAAGATTTGATATGATCTTAGACCAATCTGTCACACGAGGATCCTCTTGATGGTTTAGTTCTCTCCACGGTGCTAAATCAGAAAGATAGCACAATCTGATATACTTCATTTCTATAGGTTGCAGTTGGTGTTCCTTACTGATGCCACTAACATCAGAGGCCTTGGTTCATTACAATCCATACACAAACTAAACAGTGCAGAAAACAATTCAGGGTTTTGGGTTTAACAATTCAGCAATATACATCTATACATTCCCCGGCCACCACAAAATTCAAAAGGTAAACCAAACATAACTTGTGAATCTAGCAGTTTCTGCAGATATTTTGCAAAAAGAAAGTGAAGGGCCACGAAACTTGGTCAGCTTGAAGAACCATCAGACAAACAATGATCCCAGATTAACTTCAAGTTTTCTTCAAGCATTTTAAGCACCAGGTTCTCATCAATCGTTTGCTTCTGCATTTCCGCTAAGAAAATGTAAATCAAATTTAATTATTTAAGTAGTGAAGGGGCAAATCAGAAAAAGAATATATCAATTCAACAATGAAGAGTCATTGCATGGTTTTGTTTGTCTTTCCTTGGCACATGCCAGTTATGTAACCATTTAACATGAGCTACTGTATTTCTCAATTATAACTTCTTAATGAAAATTCTTTGAAGACGCAAAAAGTTGGATAATTTCCGACAGAAATGAAATAGATAGAAATCAGTAGTAATTTTTGTTGCTCGAGCTGCTCTGGATGATATTTTGCTTAATTTGGTGCATGTAATCATTAAGTGGGTACGGGATACAATATTCAAATCTTATTTATAAGAATATTATGATATGGTTTGGTTTTGATATGATATGGTTTTGAGGTAAACCGGGCCAAATGCAAGCACACAGACGTATTACAAACAGAAATATATAGAATTGCTCATCAGGAAAAGAAAACCTACCCGCAATTCGGATACAATCCCAGGCATTTTCAGGCTAGCCTCCTGGGAAACCTCACCAATTGAAGACCGGAAATCAAATCGATCTGCATGTCGAAGCTTAAACCTAATTGACGAATTTCCATATGACTTTGCAGTTGTATGCCAGACACTGATAACAGCATATCGATTCCCTGATGAATCCTCGCCAAAGGGCCATCTCAACCCACCCTTAACTTCTGAGTCCAAAACGGCAGAGCCGATAAGATTTCTAAGTCCGTTGATCTCCTCATCCTGGAAAAAAGCAGAGTAATCTAAATAAGATCACATTCTTAAGCTATAGAGATAACACTACTGGCCCCTTTTCAGTTAAGAGTGCAGAAGTCATGATGAGAAGATGGAAATTTAAGTGCATATAAAATCAGTTACACGGGAAAAGGTCATTGTTCACCGGAGTGGAGTTAAAATATGTACATCAAAAGTGCAAACCAAATCTCACTGTTACTCTCAAGTCTATGGGTTTTGTTGTGCTCTGATCCTTTCTACCCTGCTCATCTCATGAAAGAAAACTCGCTTTCCCGGAATGGCAGGTTCATGCAATAGCAAAAAAGCATATGTTCCTCGGAAGCTTGAAACCTAGACTTTAATCCTTTACATAATTACTGACTAAATGCTTTTGATAAGACATGCATACTTCAAAATCTCTGTTATTCCTTTTATTAGGGTGATATCACTTTGAATCCTGGAGTACTATTAGTATCAGTACTTGCCTATGTAAATTTCAGACATATTTTCCCTGGTACTATTCACCTGGCAAGCAACACTATCCTTCTGGAAGCTAAAGGCATTTGATTTGAAGAATCAAAAGACACCTCTTTTCCACCAAAAGGAACTCTGCTTACTTGTATTTAATTTCACCTTTAGTCGGGCTTTGGAAGCCCTTAAATCTTATTAAGATAATGGTAGCTACTTTGAGATCCCAAAGCAAATCAAATTCATTAAGAAACCAACCTAATGCTAAATGCCTATGAAGAATATATTCATTTCTACTTTTTGCCTCTGTATCTTCCTTTTCCTTTTTTTTTCTCTCTTACTTTTTCAGACATGTATTTGAGCATCAGCCCAACATGTTATTCACTTTACTTTTTCAAACATCCAACACTCCCCCAAAGCCATAAAACATGGAAAAAAAAAAAAGAAGATATTTACACCAAGAACAATTGAATGGAGATGTTTCTCAGTTGAGAAAATATAATCCAGCCGTTGGGCAGAACTTTCAAATATGACCAACGAGTTAACAAAGGTAAAAGAACAGCAAGAAATAACAAACAAATGGAGACTTAAATCTAAATAATATATTGATTCATTCTAGCACACAGAGAAAATTAATCCTCAATGGAGGAAGTAACTTACAGATAAAGCTGTCATGATTTTCTTGGTCTGTAACATCAACCTTAGGTCTAAACTTTTGCCCAGACAGCTCATATCTGCAACCATGTTGCGTACATGGTTTACCTCAATCTAAAAGAAAAAGTGTAACGTCGGAAGATAGTTAAAGAAAGACAAACTGCAAGAACAAAGCATGCAAAAAGATAGGTAAGAGGAGGTAAATCTGTTCATGACAAGAATAAATGTTGTTTTGCTAAAGTTGAGAAGTAGACAGTTAATTGGGCATCTTACAAGTTCATCAAGAAGCGGGGAACTGAGAACTAACCTTATAGACCTGAATTTTTTTCTGATCCTTGGCCACCACACATTTGCAGGAGACAGTTGAATCAGAGCGCAAGTTATCTGAAAGCTACAAAACACAAGGGATAGAACTTAAAGAACCAACGCATAAAGAGAAAGACATTTGTTATGAAAATAATACCTCGACGTAGTATAATTCCTTCTCTTCCACATAATTTAAGTCAAGTTTCTCAACTGCAACGTTTCTTATATATTCCATATATGACAGAGGAACATTTGTATAGAAAGATTTTTTCATTTGCCTCAATGTGGTTTCACCCAATGGGTTACTTTTCAAGGATTCTTGACTATTTGCAGAATTGCTGCATCACAAAGAATTTGAGGAGGATTACAGGAACATGTATTGGATTTAATCGACTCGACAAAGTAATGCTTCAGACACCACAAAAGAAGTAACATTATAACATCTAGGAGAAAAGTTAAGAGTCGGGTATGACATAATTGACATAATATTGTAAAAGTATAGATAGATCCTAGATGCATGTGCAATCATACATATTTGGACAATATTAAAAATAGTTACATTTAATAGTAGGTGGAAGTAGTACACATTGAAGATAATATGAGAAAAGATCACATGAGATAGCCATACTGACCCATAAAAGAGAATTCTTCCAAAACGAGCAACTAGAGTCGGCTTTAATTCTTCCATATTAGATTCCTCCATTTCACACTTCACATGTTGAAATGACAAAAGTAAATCCTCCATCACACTTTTAGCCACAAAGAGCCATGGCTCATCCATAAGCTCATTTGTTCCTTCGCTGCAACCTAGAAAAGTATAGATATCGCTTAGTAAAGATCACAGAATTAAGTGTTCAGAAACAGAAATAAAAATTGTAGTCCACGAAAATCAGACGAAGGATTTTAGAGATACATACGTCCTTGTTTCAAACCCTGATCTACCGAACTAGAAAATCCAGCAGAAAACAAAAAGGTGGGTACAACACCACCAACGACAGATTCCTTACTCTAACACATAATATGTACTAATCTTAAAGTAGCAATTCTAACTGATAAAGTTTTAAGCTTAACATAAATTTGACGTCCATCCCATTCAATATCCTGCATATGACTACATGGTCTTTCAATTTTGTCTCTCTTTGCAATTAATTTTTTTCCTTTCCAATTCTTCTAGTATTTCGCAATTGTGACTATTCGCTCGTGTGATAGTTACATTAAAGTAGACACAAAGACACCTCAAACCTAGCAGAAATAAAGGCAGCATTTTGAGATGATTTTCCCTCTATCTGTTTTTTCACCCAGAATATGAAGACAACCAAAACTCATCCACATCGGAGTTGTTAGTCACGTTCAAAAAGTTTCACTGCATATACCAATCCCAGCTGATGATGACAACAACAACAACATGCCCAGTGTAATCCCACAAGTGGCTCTTAGGGAGGGTAGAGTGTACGCGCAGACCTTACCCCTACCTTGGGAGGTAGAGAGGTTGTTTCCGATAGACCTTCGGCTCAAGGAAAAACATATCAAAGCAGTACGGAAAAGAAATAACGGAAGTGAAGAAGCCACGGCAAAAATTCTAAAGATAGAATGACAAAGCATTCCGGGAAGAAAAGAAGAAGAAAAAAAAAACAGTAACTACAACAAAATAATACTATAATCGAAGTACAAGAAGAAACAACAGATAGTAACAGAAATCGATGAACAAGAAACTACAAGAATATACTTTGACTAATAGTATAGAAGGAAAAACACTCTTGTGCGTACAACCAATAAAGCACAAAAGTACAAAAACTTAACGCAATAGCGTTTATCAAATACATTATTAGAAGCAAATCAACACATATACTAGAGAGAAGTAGACTGTTATTGGATTATCTTCCAGAAAAAGAAGAAGAAGAAGAAGAAGAAGAAGAAGAAGAAGAAGAAGAAGAAGAAGAAAGTAGTAGTACCTTGCAGTAGGACCAGCGAAAGAGGGGTTTCGCCTGATTTTCGCTCAACTGAAACAGGTTCCAGCTTAACAAGAGATGTCAACTGAGAATGATGAGTCAAGCCAACTGGGAACCATTTCCTAACAGCATCACGAGCATAAAGGATACCGCCCAAATACTTTTCCTTTCCCTTCTGCTCCCTAAAGTTCAGGTTTTTTCTGAAGGAAGGTATGAGGGATTCAGGTGCCGGAGTTGGTTTCGGCGACGGGGAACCCTTAGTGTGCCGCTTGTGGGGTGGAATGTAAGACATGCCTCACTGTGATCACTTGCTCGCTGCTGCTCGGCGGACTGGTAACTTCTCTTCTACACTCACTTCGCACTAATTATAAGCCTTTGTGTAGTCCTACTTTCCCTTTTGCGTTCCCAAAAAGGACTGCCTCTTTCTCGGTACGCGTTTCAACATGTCGTTTCATGTCACCGATCAGCGTTTGGACAAGAGATTTATTTCATCTCACAATCACCCAAAAAGGCTCCAAATCATAATTTCAAAACTTTTAAATATAAAACTTAATTCATAAATTTATATATTACAAAAAAATTCATAAATTGATAGATATTTTTAATAATTACTTTCACCAAATAGTTATCAACCTCGTTAACTTTTACTAACCTTTATTTATATATTAGGATTATATTAAAGGTTATTTATGTAGTAGGATTATATAAAAGAGTATATACGTTGATGTTAATTTTTTTTTTTATTGAACTAAAGTTTGATCAATTGATATTGTATTTTTTAGAAAGACCTTCTAGTAGCATATTAATTTTATTATGAACTATAATTTGCTCATTTGGTAAGATTGTATAAGAACTGAGAAAGTTTTGATGATTTTCATAACTTGTGGGATTTCACGTCTATAAGAAAAAATTCAAATCGCATGTCCAACCATGATTTCATCTCATGGTTTCAAATCATTATTTCATCTCATGGTTTCAAATCATTATTTCATCTCATGGTTTCAAATCATGATTTCAAATAATGTCCAAATGTATACATTAGGTTTCCCAATTTTAAAATTCTACTCGCTCCATCTCAAATTATCTGCAGTGTTTAAATTATTTGTTGTCTTAGAATCCATTATACCCGTAGTAAATTTTATCACTATTGGAGATAACACATAAATAGAGTAAACATTTAATGAAAAAGGATTATAATTTAGACATAAATAAGGATAAAGTAGGTCAAATGTCCCTCTTAATTAATATTTCTTAAGGGGAGTGTAAATAAAATAAAAAAACGATAAATTTGATACGAAACGAGTAGTAAGTTTTTCAATTCCAAATTTTTTTATGGCAAGTTCAAGACCAAAGATTAAAAACTTTTCCCTTTGTTTCTTAAATTCCATGTCCGATCAAAATAAGATACTTAAGCTCCCATTTGGTCATAGATTTTGGGAGCATATTTTGAAGATTTGTTTTCAAATCTTTCTTTGGCCATAAAATTTTAACAGATTTTGAAACCAAATCTTCAAATTCCCAAATTCTAGCTCAAACCTATTTTTGAGCCAAATTTTATGTTTTAGGCTTTTCAAAACTTTTAAAAACTACCCCAAACTTTTGTATTTTACAAAAAAATATCTATTTATGACCCAATTAAATCTATCTACCATGTTCCTCCATTAAAGTCGTATCTACCATGTTTCCACAATTAAAGCAGTCTCTTCTATAAAGTGAAAATTGTTCGTACAATGTGGGAAGATTATATTAAAGAATAGCTAGGTACTACCGTTGTTTTTTTCTTACATGGATGGATCTTTGTATTGTAATTTGAATTGTAGTAGCTAGTAAGTGTGTGTCACGCCCCGAACCATGGCTTGGGCGTAACACGGCACTCGGTGCCTTGCTGCATGTGACCGAGCGAACCACATGACTTGCTTAATCAACATGAGGCATGAGCTGATACAGAATGTAATATAAACATGCATGGTGGGAGTAAAATATGGGATTAAATAATTATAAGTATGAAAATATATAATAAATGCTGAGCCATTAACTGGCTATACGACTCTAAACATTTGACATGACATAAATGAACTAGTCTAGTCTATGAAACCTCTTACATGAGTCTGACTGCTAAACCATTTACCGGGTCAAGGCCCTCCGGCAAGCCTTAACTGCATAACTGAAATAAATATAAATAGAGATAAAATTCCAAATGAGATGGGGCTTACCAATAGCTGATACGAGCCAAGTCCTAACGAGCTGATCCGTCATCCTATAAATCTGCATCGTGAAATGCAGGCCTCTAGGCAAATAAAAGGGGACGTCAATATACTTGAATTGTACTAGTATGTAAAACAACTGAATAAAATAAGCATGACACATGAAATAATAGAACTGGAACTGAAACTGTATCTGTAAGCTGAACATGAACATGAGTATCATGTGACATGAATATGTATATATAATATGAGTAAAACATTTTAAGTGAGAGAGCTTCAGTATAACCGACATGTAACCACCACGTAAGTACATGGCATCTGATCTCTGCCCGACCAGCTAAGCCTTCCTGTACCTTGCCGGGATACAAGAAATGAACATGAACATGAACATGAATGGATCCAATAATGCACAATGGGTAAACATGAAGGTATTGTCCTAACTGGACGGAGTGATCCTTATCCTACGTTGGCATACGTAGTTTCAGGCTATCTGAGCCTTCTCAGTAATCTGTGCAACTCCCAAAAATATGAACATGGATATATTTGACGTAGTAGGCCATGAAGTATATAAACATGATTATACACATGATTCGTGATTGTATTATAATATGAAGATAAATATATAATATAACTTGTATGAAAACATGGAAACATGTAGAAGTTCACGAAAATAAACATAAAAGTTCATATCTTGCCTTTAAGAACCCATGGAATACAAAGTATGGGTTTTCATGAATTACGGACAGATTCTCAATAACCAAAATGGAATATTAAGAACACAATAACGAATTATTAATACAACATGGTCTATCATGGTACATGTACTTAGGGTTATCATGAACATGGCGGCTGGAAACCCTAGTTTTGGTGAAATTTCATATAATGATGGAAGAATGCAGTGTGGGAGGAACAATGATGTTCCCACACGTAGACAAAAACCCTACATACCTGTAATCGCTCTAATCTAACGAACTAAACTGCTTCTCTGATGAAGAACACCAAAACCCTAGCTTTGAATCACTTGAGAAGGATTTACCTTGGAAATCCTATGTTTTGGTTGAAGAATTGTGTTACTAATCATGAATTAATGTTAGAATTACTTAGGAATCGTTAGAGCGATTCTACCTTGATGTGAGCGGATGAGGAGAGGAGGAAAATGGCTGCTTAGGGCTTTAGGACGAAGTTGGAATGTATGATAAATGAAATTTCGAGTTAAAGTGTTGAATTTATAGCACAGGTCATTTTGGACCCCCCAAGCTCGCCAAGCAAGCTCCAAAGCGAGGGGTGACCTCGCTATGGGCCGCGCTCAACGAGCTCCCCGACGTTTTGGACTTAGTCGATTTTCTTGAAATTTTTCCACTTTTAGACCCCCTACCTCGCTGAACGCTGTCTAGGGAAAGCACTAGCGAGCTCCTCTGTCTATTTCACACTTCGTCAAAATTTTACGTTTTTTTACTCGTCGATAGTGTTCAGTAAAATAAGCATAATGTTTTGTACAAAGCTCATTTTGAGCTTCACAATATACCGTTGGAAAGATATTTCAAAGGGCTCAACTTTCATGTTTTACGATTTCTCAAATTCCTAACAAATTTTCACATAATCAGGCTAGAAGATAGAGCTTCCATAAACTTAGTCAAATCTATCGAATATTATGCACCTTGCTATCCGTTTTGATTCCAAAGCAACTATTTCCACCTAAACTCATCCCAATGGAACTTCATATGGCTAAAATGTTGCATTAACACTCATTTAATACATGCACACCTAATCTGAATTTACGGAGTGTTATTACCAATTGTTGTTAAAATAACATGTTCTGTATAATTAGGAATTAACAAGTATGTATGTTTTGTATGGTTGGGTATTCTTGATAGTTTTTAAAACTTATGGGTATAATTAATGTTTCATGTTTTCCAAAACAAAAAGTGAAATATGTTTTGAAAAACTAAGGCCAAACACATTTTCAAAACTTGAAAAACTTCACCCAAATCAAGTTTTTCAATTTTTTTTTTTTGGAATCTATGGCCAAACTCTAGCTTAAATTGAGAGGGAATACTAGGATATCATTTACTACTCCCGGTATTTCAATTTGTTTGTCTTACATTCCTTTTTAGTCCTTTAAAAAAGAATGAGTCTTTCCTTTTTTGGAAACTCTTTAATTTCAATTTTCCACCCGACATGTTCAAAACCACAAGATTAAAGGGTATTTTGGTACATTCCACCTATCTTTAATTTAAGTCCACTGATTCTTTTTTACCTTATACTCCATGCCAAATCAAAATCAAATTGTGAAGTTGAGAAGATATTTAAGACAATTCCTACTCAAAAGCAAAAAGAAATAAAAGGAAACTTTTTTCTTTGTTGGTTTTCAAGTGTTATTGGGATTTAGATCCTTTCTAGGAAAGGATTAGACCTAGTAGTATAAATACATGCTAGTTAGGATTTATTAAGTAGGACAGAATATAGAACCTAAGAGTATTCAATCTTGTAACTTACTTTCTCCCTCGATATTAATAAAAGTGTCAGCCATTCTCTATGGACTAGGATCACATTGATCCGAACCATGTTAATTACTGTGTTTTTATTGTTTTCGGGTGAACAATTGGTATCAGAAGCCTATAGGTCGTGAGATCTAGGAGACGAGAAAACTATGGCATCTATGAAGTTTGAGGTAGTGAATTTTGATGGGCGAAGTAATAACTTCAACATCTGAAAGATCAAGATCATGGCGTTGATATGGAGAGAAGGATCAGTCTATGCTTTGGACGACTCATATCCCGAAAATACGAAAGAGACCGATAAGCAGAAGATTGAGATGGATGCGTTAAGCGTAATTCAATTATCCTTGTCAGACAGTGTGTTATGTGAAGTTAGTACTAAGAAAACAGCTGCGAGTTTGTGGAAGAAACTTTAAGATCTCTACCAGAAGAAATCAGTAACAACTAGAATGTTTTAAGGCAGCATTTACACACCTTCAAGATGAAGACAGGTACAACTTTACAGGATCATCTTGATGCTTTTAATAAATTGGCTATGGATCTTACTCATGCTGATATTAAAGTGGGAGATGAAGAACTAGCGTGCACTCTACTCTTTTCATTATCACCGGTGTACAAAGACGTAGTTTATTCAATGATGTATAGTAAGGAGGTGGTCACATTATAGATGGTAAGACATGCATTGAATTCAGATGAATTAAGAAACCATATCAACAATGGTGAGAAAGAGGACCATAGTGAGGGTTTGACGGTTAGAGGTCGCTCAAGCCAAAGTGTCACGACCCAAACCGGAGGGCCGCGACTGACACCCAAGACCCTACTCGGCTGAGTGCCATACTACCATTCCATCCATGAGTCACAACTTTTTGTGAACCTTTAATCTATGAAATGACGCTTCCGTCAGGTACAGAAAAACTTTTCAATAAAACTCTTTTGTCAAATCAGGGACTTCTCTCTTCTCGTAAATTGAAGAGAACCTTTAGTCACAAATAAAATCCTTAAAAATAAAGCTCGAAAACACATTGACCTATATGGTCGCTTTATACCACTTTCGACTCCTCGACGCACTATCCACAGGACACTGTCTGCAAAGTCTCTAACATATACAAAATACCATAACATAAGTACTTTGACTCGGCAACACTCCGAACTGAGATGGAGCTCACCAATCTAGCTGATAGCCTGAGAACATCCTATAGCCAATGTCTTCTACTCATCTGTATACACCTGCGTGGCATGAAACGCAGCGCCCCCAGGCAAAGAGACGTCAGTACGAACAATGTACCGAGTATGTAAGGCAGAATAATAATATAAGATCATAGTAAGAGACGTAAAGCACAGCACGACATAGAGTAAGGAAATAACCTGTACCTCTGTTTGCCTCTTAAGGCGGATATCATGCATGCTAACCTTACCTTTGGAAACAACATATAAATATTTACAAGTAAACTGCCCGACCATATAGGTACGGTGTAATGCTGCCCGGCCATTTAGGCACGGTGTAATGCTGCCCGGCCATTTAAGCACGGTGTGATCGTCATTAGCCCGCGTCCGGGGTAATCATAAACTGTCCACTGCAGTGGTGTGTCTGCCCGGCCGCCTATTGGACGGCACGGTGTTATACTGCCCGGCCATGTAGGCACGGTGTTATACTGCCCGGCCATGTAGGCACGGTGTTATTAAAATACATACATAATTACAAAGCATGCATGAGAGCCCAAGTGAAAGCTACAACTCTATCGGAGTGACGTAAGGTCGGTAACCTCCGATTTATATTATGGAATAATCATCATCGCTCTATCTCACCTTGAAGGAACAATTATTATAAGGTGAGACTATCAATGAAGAATAGCATCAAGAGAAAACATAGAATAAGGTCATAAATCTCATAAGGCGTCAATTCATATACTACTTTGAAGTCTTTTGAAAACAGAGTCATTACCAAAGAATAAGATCGAGGATCAAGAAATAGCTCAATATTCTCATATTTATATAGTCATTGAAGTCATAGCTTGGAACCTTTAAACATGAAATAGTTCTCATCATAGTCACCATAGAAAAATATTCTCATCTTTGGCATCATTGTCATCATGATAAAAACATGTCCATCATTGTTGTCATAAGAGCTTACAAAATCATAAACCTCTGTTTTGGAAGAATACGAATATTTTGGAAAACATTTATGGGTTATCAGGAAGGGAATCATGCCTTGGAATCTTAGACTTTTAAATTTTGATAACAAGGAAAATATGGAAACATTTATGAAATCATAACCTAGAGATCATGCCTTTGAAAGAAAGGGACGAGCCTTAACATGTTTGGAAGCTCGCTTCTCGACTTTCCAACCTACCTCCTGTCTTGAAATCTACATATAAAACCATTCATTCTATTGTTAGGATCGTTGTTATATACTTATCCTAAGCCTCTAAATAAATCTTTCTAGAATCTGCCGAAATTTCGGCATCATCTCCTCTATTTATATGCCTAGCCCAAAATCTCAATTCAGCAGCCAACAACAACAACAACAATACCAACATCAATAACATCATTTCCATCACCAACATGTACCATAAAACAGCCCACACACTGTTTTCCAACTTCTATAACTAACCAACTTACTACACAATTATTTAACGACTTTATCCTCGCGAATAAACCGGTATTAACGTAATTAGAAGAAGATTCATACCTTATTCTCGTTGAAATAGCAAGATCTCCAATATCCTCTTTGAATCCACGCTAGAATCCACCATACCACAATGCTAGAATCACGACCACGCGCTATCCGAACCTAAACTAATACTCCGTCGCTTAAAAATTGCTCACTTTTTGTTTCCCTCTCTCTCTCTCTCTCTTCAATTTCCGGAAATTTCTAGCAAAATCTGATGAAAAAAAGGGGTCCTTACCCTTTTTATAAGGGTCAAATTCGGGTCGGGTTCACTGTAGCATTTTACTGTAGCACACTGTTGCAGTACTGTAGCACGCGTTTCTGCTCTGTCAGCTAAACTTGTAACGTTTATAATTATCTATTCCGAAGTCCAATCGACGAGCGATTTGTTGCGTTGGAAACTAGGCTCGACGAAATTCATTTTAGGCTTTTGTTTCACCTTAAAACACTTCATATGCTAAGAGATATTTGTCCGCCAAGTTGGACCAAAATTGTTCCTCATATTTTCTCCAAAGTTCGACAAACTTAATTTCCTTCATTCACTTGCCCGCTAATCCTTTCGGTATTTCTCATATATGATCTTAAATCCTTACAACCATAAAATAGGCACATATCACTTCAGTGTTCACAATTAAGCAGTTAACACCTACGGAACTCAATGTCTGAACTGCGAGGTGTAACACAAAGAGGGAGAGGCAAATCAGTAGCTAGGTCAAAGTCTAGGAAAAGGGTGAGTAGGAAGGATGCTGAATGTTGGGGTTGTCATCAAAAGGGTCACTTTGAGAGGGATTGTCCGAATAAGAAGATTGATAAAACAACAGCCAATGTATCTACGGTTCAGGTAGCTCAGTGTCACGACCCGGCTAGGGGGCCGCGACGAGCACCCGGTGCTACCCCACCCGGGCACCCCCCCTTATCGTACATAACATAACATCTAGGTGAACCATAAGTCAATTCGTGCTTTTTCTTTTTATCGTTAATCATATTGATCCCATTAGACGACCATCATCATTTAACATATCAAAGGCATCTATGCCACATCATAAGTACAAGGCCGACGAGGCCAACAAAAGATATACAAAACATGGGCCGACATGGCCGAACATCTCTACCCACATACACATGACTACGACCTCTAAGAGTATGCCATATCGTATGAGTGGGACAGGACCCCGTTATGCCCATAATTATATACACAAAAGAATAAGTAACCAAAAGCTACGGCTCCGAAAGAAATGGAGCTCTGCTATGCAATCTCTGAATAAGCAGTTATGGATCAAGTCGGTTTCCCTGTGCACCTGCGGGTATGACGCAACGTCCACAAACAAAAGGACGTCAGTACGAAGAATGTACTGAGTATGTAAAGCATGATCAACATCGATATATAAGCATAATGAACAACGTATGAAATAGCATAGGAGGGGAGACAATAATATCATTGTCATAGTACTTACCTGCCTTTCGTAGGACTTTCCATTTTTCATACGTATTAGTACACCTACGTCGTCATTCGTATTCCATAATAGTACTCGTACCATACTTGTGCTCATATTCGTATACATGTCCTTGTTCGTATTCTTATACATAGTCTTATCACATTCATATTCATATTATATACATAGTCATTTCATATACATAACATTTACATAGCATACCCGACCTTATAGGATCGGTGTTTTATATATATACTTGGCCAACCAAGGCTCAAGATCATGCATACCTGGCCCTACCAAGGCATCAGGGTTATCCGTACCATCTGCAGAGGTGTGCGCGCGTTACGTAATCGTATACATACTTTATACATATTCATATACATATATCCTACCCGGCGTTATAAGCTCGGGGTATCATTATAGCCTTTCATAGGCACATATAAGTATAATAGCCCGTAGGCGCCTTTAGTATCATTATTATTATCATCGTCATCACTATCATCATCATTTTGGCTACATCTATATCTTATGCTTACTCGTCATATGGGGTGCGTAGTACAATCGTAGCACATATCGAGGATCGTGAGCTTATGAGCTCGGAGTGTCAATCATTTGAATACAACATACTCATATAGAGGAATTAGAAATTTGGCCAAGAACCATGCCTTATGAAAGAAGGGTTAGCCTTACATACCTTTTCGTCGGACTATTCTACACTTGCACGTTTCCTTCCAATGCTAGCGTTTATACCTTCATTAATATCATAACAATGACCATTAGTCATTCACATTATCCACATTATCTAGACTCCTCAATTTGCCTCTAATTCACCCACATTCATGGTCATAACACCCAACTTCGTCCATTCGTCTAAAGTGTCTAGTTCATGATCTTAATACCATTTATAACACATTCATATCACAACACAACAACATTCATAACTCAATTCAAACTATTTCTCAAAATGTCACTATTCATCATTCATGACCTAGTTGACCACATTTTCTACAATCCATGTATTTTAATCCTCCAACCTTAAACATCATGTAAAAATCATGAATCTTACCTTAGAAGTTGTAGGAACAAGCTTTGGTTGATAATACTCCTCTTTGAGCAAAACCTTAGTTTTTCTCCATTTGGATTTCTTAACTTGGATGATCCTTGATGATTCTCTTATCCTTGATTCACTTGTCTTAATGTTATTGATGGTTTATAATCCTTGAAAACTCATATAATAAATGTAGAGAGAAGTGGTGTAATGTTTTAATGAAATAAAACAAGTGTTGGTCCCTTTATTTAATGACTTGTGAAATCTGTGCTGAGATGAACAGTGGTCGTCCATCGTGGTTTACGGCCCGTATTCCACTATACGGCTCGTCCTCCATGGGCGTATTTAACCATTTCCAGAACCAGAAGCTGGACTGCCTTCATGGTGGTTTACGACCATGGTTTACGGGCCGTAAATCACTTTACGGTCCGTCCACCAGGTCGTATTTAACCATTTCCTCGGCTGGCAGAAAGTTGAAACCTTGCATGGCAGTTTACGGACCGTATTGCACTTTACAGTTCGTATTTTGCAATATACGACCACTGGGCAGTTGCAATTCTGCAACTTCCCATATTTCTTAGACTTCTCATTTTAATCACCCCCGTCCACGCACATGCATTGCTCACCTTGTATCTCATCTTAACTTAGCCAACTTCCTCGTCTCACATCGGATACTTTCGAAATCTCGCCTAAGGTCATCAAACGTCGTTTCTTGCTCATGGACATCATGCACTCATATTCATCACTAGTTCGTTCTCTTGCGTACCAACGAAAAATTTTCCGAGGTGTAACACTCAGACATCTAGAGAAGATTATGTTCTAACCGCTTCAACAGATGGCATTCAGACACACAAGTTGATTTTAGATTCAGCTTGTATCTTTCATATGTGCTTCAGAAAAGATTGGTTTACTAGCTACGAGCAGACGAGTGGGACTACACTTATGGGTAACGATGCAGTATGTGAAATACAAGGCATTGGTTCAGCCCGTATACGGTGTCATGACGACATCATAAGAATATTGTCTAATGTTCGACAAGTTCTTAAAATGAAAAAGAATCTGATCTCTCTTGGTACTCTTGATAAGCTCGGATATAAGCATGCGGCTGAAGGTGGAATCTGCATGGTGACCAAGGGTTCTTTAGTCATGTTAAAGGAAAAACTAGAGGGTGGTCTTGATGTACTTATGGGCAGCACTATTCTAGGTCTTGCGAATGCTGCAACCTCACAATTATCAGATGATGACAAGGCTAAGATGTGGCATATGAGATTAGGTCACATGAGTGAGAGAGGGTTGGAAATTTTGAGCAACTGATACCTTTTGAAAGGTGAGAAGATTAGTACACTTGATTTTTATGAGCATTGTGTCCTTGGAAAGCAGAAACGGGTCAGCTTTAGCACGGGCAAGCACAAAACCGAAGGGGTACTTGACTACATTTATTCAGATTTATGGGGTCCATCTCAGGTTCCATCCAAGGGTGGAAAGAGGTATCTTCTTACTTCATTGATGATTTTTCATGAAAGGTTTGGGTATACTTCTTAAAGGCTAAAAGTGATGTCTTTGAGAATTTAAAAAACTGGAAGACATTAATTGAAAATCAGTGTGACAGAAAGATTAAGTGTCTTCGAACAGATAATGGCTTGGAGTTTTGCAAAGAAGAGTTTGACAATTTCTGCAAGATTCATGGTGTATTGAGATATAGAACTGTTAGGCATACACCACAACAGAATGGAGTTCTTCAGAAAGCACGATGTATGCTCTCTAATGCCAAGGTGCCTAAGGAATTCTAGGCGGAAGCAGTAAATACTGCTTGTTATGTTGTTGATCGTTCTCCAGCGTCAGCGATTGACTTCAAAACTCCAAATAAGGTATGGTCAGGTAAACCGCCTGATTTCTCGTACTTAAGAATCTTTGGATGTCCCACAGATTATCATGTAAGTGATGAAAAATTAGAACCTAGAGCTCGAAAAGGTTTATTTATGGGATATGCTGAAAGGGTTAAAGGATATAGAATATGGAGTTTTGATCCTCTTAAGTTTATAATCAGTAGAGATGTTACTTTTGGTGAGGCCCCTATGCTTGATCCTGGAAAGACTTCTATTGAGTTTGCAGGACAGAAAGTTCTTATAATAGAAACAGTGGAAGAAAATATGAAAATCACCGAGTAGGAGGATCAAGTGACTCAGGTGGAGTCAGATAATGAAAAAGCTCACACAGTAGTACCTGATGGTGAACCATACAGTATAGCTACTGGAAGGGACAAATGAACTCCTCAGCCTAATCCAAAATATTATCCTCAGCCTTTGCTAGCTAATCTTGTGGCCTATGCATTAGCTATGTCTAGGAGGAAATAAAGGATCTAGAACCCTCAAGCTATACAGAAGCTACTATGTGTGCTGAAGCTGATCAATGGCGTTTAGCCATGACCGAAGAGATGGGGTCTCTGCACAAGAACTAGACATGGGATTTGGTGAGTCTACCAAAGGGGAAGAGAACTGTTGGTTGCAAATGGGTCTTCAGAAAAAAGGATGACATTCCGGGTGTAAAAGATGCTAGATACAAGGCGAGATTGGTTACTAAGGGCTTTTGTCAGAAGGAGGGAATCGACTACAATGAGATTTTCTCACTAGTCGTAAATCATAGCTCAATTCGTTTGTTACTAGCTTTGGTTGCCCATTATGACTTAAAGCTTTATCAGCTTGATGTCAAGACTGCATTCTTACATGGTGAACTTGAAGAGGTGATCTTCATGAATTAGCCCGAGGGTTTCCTTATTGAAGGAAAAAAAGACCAGGTTTGTCAGTTGAAGAAATCTTTGTATGGTTTGAAACAGTCACCGCGACAGTGGTACAAGAGATTTGATGCGTTCATGATTACTAAAGATTTCTCGAGAAGTGCATTTGATAGCTGCGTGTATCACATAAAGGTATATGGTAATTCAAATATTTATTTACTGTTATATGTTGATGTTATGCTTATTGTTGGTAATAGTATGACAGAGATAAATGATTTGAAGAAACTGCTAAGTAAGGAGCTTGACATGAAAAATTTAGATGAAGCTAAGCAAATCCTTGGAATGGAGATTCACAGGAAGAACTGTGAGGTGCATCTCTCACAGAAAAAGTATATTGAGAAGGTAGTTCAGAGGTTTGGCATGAATAAATGTAAACCGTTACTTTACCGTTAGCACAACATTTCAGACTTTCTTCTTTGATGGCACCATAATCAAAGGAAGAGGTGGAGTACATGTCAAAAGTTCCTTATTCTTGTGCAGTTGGTAGCATTATGTATGCTATGTTTTGCACTCAGCCTGATATTGCTCAAGCAGTGAGCGTGGTAAGTCGATTCATGTCTAATCCGGGTAAGACACATTGGGAAGAAATTAAGTGGATACTGAGATATCTTAAAGGTTCTTCGAATGTTGGTCTAACTTTTTGTAGGATGAGAAATGAAGTCTTTTCGGTCCTTGGTTATGTGGATTCTAATTTTGCAGGTGATCTTGATAGAAGGAGATCAACAACGGGCTATATCTTTACTCTTGCAGGTAGTGCCATAAGTTGGAAGGCAACTCTCTAGTCTATAGTTGCTTTGTCCACGACAAAAGCTGAATATATGGAAGCAGCAAAAGTAGTAACGAAGGCTATATGGTTGAAAGGTTTGGTGCCAGAATTGAGTAGGGTTCAACATGAACCAACTCTAAAATGTGATAGCCAGAGTGCTATTCACTTGATAAAAAAAATCAGAGATTTCGTGATCGCCCGAACACATTGATATCAGATTCCATTTTATTCGTGATGTTGTTGAACAAGGAACAATTAAGGTCTTGAAGGTTGACACAAAGGACGATGCAACAAATATGTTGACCAAGGTGGTTCCTCTTGTCAAGTTCAGTCATTGTACGAATTTAGCAGGAGTTCAATGCGTCACGACGGAGAACGGCATGGCAAGGTAGAGCTACTAGTATGTACATGGTTTTGGTTCGTGTCTCTTGTTTCCTACACGGAGTTAGCTCACATAGTCTTAGAGACATTGGACTGAAAGACGTTCATATGGAAGCGCGAAATTCATCTCAAGGTGGAGATTGTGAAGTTGAGAAGATATTCAAGCCAATTACTCAAAAGCAGAAAGAAATAAAAGAAAACTTTTTTCTTTGTTGGTTTTCAAGTGTTATTGGGATTTGGATCATTTCTAGAAAAGGATTAGACCTAGTAGTATAAATATGTGCTATCTAAGATTTATTAAGTAGGATAGAATATAGAACCTAAGAATATTCAATCTTGTAACTTACTTTTTCCCTTGATATTGATAAAAGTGCCGGCCGTTCTCCGTGGACTAGGATCACATTGATCTGAACCACGTTAATTACTGTGTTTTTATCATTTCTGCGCTAACACAAACAAACAAATTGAAACCGATACACAGTTAAGTATTTAAACAGTATAATAATTACAAAATCTATTTATTTACCATAGTGTACTTTTTAGTGTAAATTGTTTGATAATTTTTTATTTTAAATACCATTTAATTACAAAAATTTACTTTTTTGTCAAATGAACATATATGAAATTTAATATGTGACAAATATGTGTGAACTAGTAAATTTGCCTGTGCATCCCGAGGCTATTATATTTAGCAAAAGATCAGTTTGTTAAATCTAATGGATTGAGAAATCATCCTATTTTGGATGATAAAGAAAAGACTTATAAATTATAACAACCTAACTCTTGATTTTGAGAGATAACACTTATTTTTATGTTAGAAAGTTTGGTACAAGTCATATTTGTCATTTGAAACTTGTTTGAAGGGTTGGGGTTGAGACTCAAGAAGTTCGATTGAGTTTCAAAATAAAATAAAAAAATTGATCTTGACCTTGCAGATTTTATTTTATCTTTTGTGCAACCGCATTTGTGAGCCTTTCTAGCATTTGTAATGGCAACATTTAAGTTGAGGCTGGAGCAAGAGAGTTCTGCTTTTGCGGTGAGTTTATGTTACGCCTCTCGTTCTCGTCGTAGTAGAACCTATTGTTTCCTAGTCAGGTATGCCTTTGGAATTGAGACTCGTGTTCGAGTTTTGGAGATAGAAAGTGTCTTACCCCGTGTACAAAGGTAGCAGTAGGTATTCCTGGCAATTCACAGAGTTAGAAGTTGAACGAATCGAATCGACGCGATCTGAGCTGAATCTGAGAAAATCTGCAGACACCAGTCATCATCGACGGGTCGTCGACATGGTCGACGGACCGTCATTGTGCGGCGTCTACAGGGTTCCGCAACCTAGCATCTGCAGGCGCAGGTCGACGGAGCAAGTCAACGGACCGTCGACACGTCGACGGGTCGTCGACCCACTCGTCAAACCGCACCGCTGTAGCTTTTTGGCTTCCAAGTATAAATATGTAGTTTAGGACCTTATTTCTCATTTTCCTCCATTCCCGTCGACGGTCCGTCGACTTGCTCCATCGAATCGCACCGTTGTAGCTTTTTGGCTTCCAAGTATAAATATGTGGTTTAGGACCTTATTTCTCATTTTCCTCCATTCCAAATCAGAAAAACCCTAATATTTTCTCTCCCAATATTTTCCATCATTATTAGTGGAGATTTTGTAAGGTCCGAGCCCCGTGGACCCGTGCTTGTCAAGAAGAAGGTAGTTTCTAGGGTTTCTTCAAGTTGTGAAGCTTATGGAGTTGGAGTTGAAGTTGATCTTTGGAATCTTAGACCCCTCAAGGTATGTAAATGATTTCTACCCTTATATTTAAGTTGATTACCGAGAGTTTTAGTGATTTTAAATAGAGAGAGGATATTTATGGAAGTGGTAAGTTCATGGAGGGTAATATAGTGATTTGGGGTTATTTTAAGAGATGATTGAAAATGGATTTAAGTATATTTTGATATGTATATGTGTTGTCATTGTGTTGTGGGTATTGTGGTTGATGTTAGATTGAATGGGAAGTCGAAGGGTTGTTGAGCTTACAAGGGGAATGTTGTCCATAATTCGTTAAGCTCTATATGTACTTAAAGATGGTTAGTAAGCGAGACAAATAGTCTAATTAAGGCCTATGTTATCTTAATTGTAGACTTGTAAATTCGAGAGGTAGAAGTTGGACAATTGGATATACTTCAAGTATGTTAAGGCTATCATTTCTTTCCTTTGGCATGATCCTATGATATGAGCCAACAAGCGAGTAAGCGAGTTTCCATATTACTCTACTCTTAGAAGCATTAGAAGTACTTCAGTCTTTGATGTTCATGTACCTCGTTTATGAGTGTTCCTTCTGCTCATGGGTCTAGTCTTATGTAGCCAGTTCTATGTACACAGTTTACTCATGCATTACATTCATTATATATTTATGTACATTGACCCATGATCAGAAGACGTTATATACGTGAATATTAGATATATGTGGAGTATGCGAAGAGAGATAGGCGTTATACACGCATTACCACCATGATGATGATATGAGAATTAGCCTGCACGTACCGCAAAAATGTATATGATGATGGCCACAGAGAGACCGATATGATATGAGAAGAGAAACAGGCGTTACACACGCACATATATCAGGCGTTATACACGCACGCGCGCGCGCGCGCGCACACACACACACACACACACACACATATATATATATATATATATATATATATATATATATATATATATATATATATATATATATATATATATATATGTATGTATGACCTTCATTGATAGGCATGAGCATGCATATTATGCGCCCACAGTGGCATTGTCAGTTACACAGATTTATGCAGATACATACAGATTCTAGTTCATACAAGTACATGCAGTTAGTAATTTCAGCTTATGAGGTTCAGATCTTATTCATGATTCATATACATATATGTTGTTCTTATACCTTACATACTCAGTACATTATTCGTACTGACTCCCCATTGCTCGGGTGGCTGTGTTCATGCCCGCAGGTTCAGGTAGATCGACAGGTGGTCCAGCTTAGTAGGACTTCCATCCAGCAGTGGTCAGTGCGCTCCATTGATCCGGAATTGCAGTCTATTTTTTGGATGTTAGCCTTTTGAGATGTATATAGATGGGTATGGTAGGGCCCTGTCCCGTCCTTCTACAACTTTTATTCCAGTAGAGGTCTATAGACAGTTGTATGTATTAGTCAGATGATATAGCCTTGTCGGCTTCTATTATTTTGTGTACAGTATATGTAGCAGCCTAGCTGGCTTGCACTGTTCTTTCAGCATGTTTATGTATATACAGATTGTTCAGAGTTCATGATGTCGCCTATTTATGAGATCAGTTTAAGTCATGTATGGGCCCTAGATGTCCAGTAAGATTCAAATATGAGTATAGGGGTGTTTGGTCGCTAGAGGTCAGACACTCGTCACGACTCATCGGTTTGGGTCGTGACAGTTTAGGGGATTTTGGATTGTGAAAGGCATGAGTGGGGTTGGAGAGACTAAGAGAAAAAAGCATTAGGAAGAAAAATTTATTGAGAAGAAGAACCTATGAACTAAAGAGAAATGAATTTTGGAGAGAGAAAAATTGTGTAAATTGATAGAATGAAATGAGAGAGGAAATGTGGGTGGGGAAAAAAAAGAAATGAGAGAGGAAATAATAGAACGGGAATCGGAAAAGTTCACGCGGGAGAGGGGAAAAAAGAAGAAATGGGAAGTAGAATGAAATATACGGATATTTATTGCTTCTTAAGCGGTGTGTCAAATTAAACATGGACAAGTTAAAATGGGTGGAGGGAATAATAAAGAAGCTCGACCTGCAGTTATGGGTAATTATCTCATTGAAAAACATTGGCAACTCCACCTTTAGCAACATGGAATATATGCCTAATAATATACTCTCTCCATTCATTTTTACTTGTCCTATATTGACTTGGCACACACCCAAGGAGTTATAATAGAATGACTATTTTACTATATCACTCATAATTATTATTAAGTCATCCAATGTTTAATCAACCAAACATACTTTAAATGTTATGCAACCATTAAAAATTTATTGAGGTTTCCAACTCAAAATTAATAGTAAAGGTAAAACAGGTATGGAATGGTAAATTGTCTCTTGTTTTTCCAATTTGGATAAGTAAAAATGGACGGAGGAAGTACTCCCTCCGCCCATTTTGGCTATTGTTAGCTCAATGTTTGTACCAAAATAAATGTCACTTTAAAAATTCAAAACCGAAGTTGATAATTGTTTCAAATTATACACTTAACATGAAAAAAAATATGCACAATGATTAAGAGGAAAATCAAGCTACCTTTAATAAATAGAGTTAACTTAGTTAATTATATCTTGTACTGTATTTATTATTTTCTAATGAGCTTAAAAAAAGCTAAAGTAAAATGGGATGAGGGCAGTATATGTTTGTTTTACAAGTTCTTTGCTACAAAGAGGCTTTCAGGCTAACGTTTGTGTTTTAATTTCTGTATCCGAAGCAAAATTTAGTAATGCAAATCCAACATGATACCCTTCGTGTAGGACTTCTGAGTATCTCTCCATATCTACCTTGCATTGATGGATCTATTCACACTACCTTGTATTGATGGATCCATTCACACTACCAGATTTTTTCCAAAGAGCTTAGAATGCTATGGAGCCGCGTAAGCTAGAAGCATATAGTCATCGCTACTGTTCTATGAGTTATTAGTGTGCTGAACATTGATCCACATGCTTTTGACACGACCTTTCCCTGTCAATGCAGATACACATGTAAAATGAAATGTGACAACTCAATAATAAGCTCAAATAAGAAGTTCTATGCATTACGGCTTAACAACAAAACGACTCCATTTACAATTAAAAAACCGATGCTCCTTACTAACATCCAAGGCCCTGTTCAGTTCATTCCATTCCAAAACTACATAGTGTAATCAGTGTTTAAAAAGGCAGGGGCGTAAGGCGGGACGTTTTACATATGCCTCGGTGAGGCGTAAGCCCCGAGGCACGAGGCGTAAGCCCCATGGGTATTTAATTTTTTGTATTTCATAAAATAATATAATTATAATAAATATTTTTAAATAGGTAAAATTACATAAAAAAGAAAAGAAAAGTATAAGTATATATATATATATATATATATATAACCTTACAAGTATAAACAATACAATGAAATAAAAGCTATTATGAAATGCAAATCAACTCTAACATCTTAACTTTCAAACAATGAAAAAATCACAATTTGTTAAAACAATATTACTATCATACTATTCATTGTATGTCCCTATAAACAACTTTATCAGTATTATAATTGAAACGTAACTCCTTCATGAATAAAAATAAAATTACTTTCAAATTGAGAAATAATAAAATATGATAATTTTAATACATAGGACAAAAGACCAATGACAAGTGAAAATTCACAATTCGGTTATGTATTCTTAAAAGAAATATTAAGTGATATTCACCCTCACGATATTCTCATATAGTAAATATGCAACACTACGACTTGTTATTTGAGTTATACCCAATCTTCTTATTTCGATAAATGAAAAATTATTAAGTATCAATCATTTGTTAAAGAATTATGAAGGTCAACGGTTTTAATTAAGGAATTTAACATATAATTGTGTAAGAACTGTTAGGCGAGCCCCGAGCGTTGGGCGTTAGGCGTGTTTAGGGCGTACAATCGGGCGCTTAGGGAGTAAGCCTCGCAGGAATTAAGCCCCAGACGTGAGCCCTGGGGCATTTTGCTGGTGCCCCGCCCCGGGGCGAGCCCCGAGGCGAGTCCCAAAACTGCCTTTTAAAACACTGAGTGTAATAACATTTCAGTGTTATCGTTCGAACTCTAGTTCTTATCTCAACAATCTACATCCCACAACTGCAAAACAAGATTAAGCCTGCCTAAACCAACTGTACACAACTTGTGAAAGTTAAACATCTAGAAGATTCTGCAGACCATTCAACAAAACACGGTCAGCTTGAAGAACCATCCAACAAACAGTGATCCCAGATTAACTTCAGGTTATCTTCGAGCAATTCAAACACAAGGCTTTCGTTGACTGTTTGCATCTGCATTTTTGGTAAGAGGATGTAAATCAAATCAATTATTTCAGCAGTAAAGCAACAATTCAGAAAATAAAACAGAAAGGCGTATCAATTCAACAATGAAAAGGCACTGCATGTTTTTGTTTGTATTTCCGTGGCACATGCAAGTTTGAACCATTCACTAAATTCTTTTCAGACAATCACTTTTGGATGGTTTCTACCCAAGTAGAAGCAAAACCAGATTTGAATCGTTGGTAAGATCGTCTTGCTTTAGCTTTCTTGGATGAAATGGTTCCCAATTTGGTGGATAAATCAGTGAGTGAATGCAGGATACAATAGTCCAAGCTTATGCGAAGAAAATTACTATATGGTTTCTTTTTCTTTTTTTTGATAAGGTAAGATTTTACTATGATATGGTTCCGAGTAACACCAAACCAACATTTATGTATCATGCAGAGACATCAAAAAATGGAAAACATAAAATAAAAATTAGTGACGTAATTGCTTGTCAGAAAAAGAGAACCTACTCGTAACTGGGATATAATTCCAGGCATTTTCAGGAAAATCTCCTGTGTAAGCTCACCAGTCGTAGATCTGAAATCAAATTGATCTGCATGCCGAAGCTTAAACCTAATTGATGAATTTCTATATGATTTTGAAGTTGTGTGACCAATACCAATAACAACATATCGACCACCAGAAGAAATCTTGCCAAAGGGCCATCTCAAGCCACCTTGAACTTCTGAATCCAAAATGGCGGAACCAATAAGATCTTTAAGTTCATTAATCTCCTCATCCTGAAAAATGCGAAGAATCATCACAGAAAGAAGCATCTTTAACTACACACAACATTAGTGGTGTTCTTTCAGTTTAAACAGTGCAGGAGTCCTGATGAGAAGATGAGAAGTAGAGTGCAAATAAAACACATTCTCCCATTTAAAAATCAAGAAGTTACAGAACTAGTATTAGACACGCCGAACTGAAGAAATATCAAGAGACCTTATTTGACAACAAAAAGAAACTTTACATACAGGGTGTAAAAGCCTTTAAGTATTATTAACCCAATACTTTTAGACCCCAAAGCAAATCAAGTTTATTAAGAAACCACCCTGGTATAGGCCTAAGAAGAATATCTTTATTTCTATTTTTATCTCCGTGTCTTTTTCTTTTACTTTTCCTTTTATCTGTTTTCCATCATTCCTCATTGTACGGCAATGCCTCGTATCTACTTCATTCCAACAACTAGAGAACTCCAAAATGCAACACTAGAGATCAATCCAAAATGCTGTCAGCTTTAATGTTCTATTTTCTTTTTCATGAAGAAACATTCAACCCTCAAAGCTACAAAAAGGGGGGAAAAACAAGAAATTTTGCACCTAGGAGTTTTTAGATTCGGTTGCTTGCAAATTATGTTTAGAAAATATAAATACATACATCAGGCAGAACTTTTCAAATATGAGCTATGACATAACAAAGGTAAAAGAATGCTAGGAAACAACCACTAAATAGAGAACTTACATACCTTAAAAACATAAATCCATTCTAGAAGGAAAGACAGAAAAACTGCTACTATTAAATATGGAAGAAATAACTTACAGATAAAGCCATCTTGATTTTCTTATAGAACTGACCTTACAGAACTGAATCTTTTTCCGATCTTTTGCCACAACACATTTGCGGGAAACAGTTGATTCAGGCCTCAACTTATTGGAAAGCTACAAATCATAAGGATAGAGAGCTCAAAGAAACAATACAGTAGGACAAAGACATTTTTAGAAGCTTGAAATTCATACCTTAACATAGTATAATTCTTTCCGTTGAACATATTCTAGACCGAGTTTCTCCACTACTCAATTTTCTATGTAACTCATATATGAAGGAGGAACAACCGTATGGAAAGATCTTTTCATTTCTCTCAAATTACTCTCAATCAATGAGTTAGTTTTTAGAGATTCTTTACAAGCTGAAGAAATCCTGCATCATAAATAATTTGAGAAGGATTTTGGAACACGCATCACATACGAATGACCTAATAAAAAAATGCTTCAAACACAACAAAGTAAGCAGCATGATACATATAATATATGAGGTGTTACATATAATATAACTAATTATACGTAAAAATGATACCATATCTTGTGCCATTCTGTGTCCCAATTTAAAGGATAACGACAAATGTCCATTCAATGTAGTAGTATCTTTTGTGATATTTTAATGTTGTAGTTCTAGGTCTGGTTAGAAGGTGTTGAAGACATATTAAAAGTGCGTTGTATCCAACAGCTTAACCTTTTAAATGAGGTGGCCACACACTTCAACATGGTGTTAGAGTAGACAAAGAACTTGGGTTCAAGCCTCGCCTTAACTCATCATCAAAAGGACTCTTTACGTGCTTATCTCATGACACAGTTACTACCCAACTACAAAATATCTTTGTTAATTGGTCATCTATAAACAATCTTACGCTTAAGCTAATGGTTGACTTGTTAGTCTATACTCTTCATCAACGTTTTTTTTTTTTTTTTTTTAATTTTGACATTCAGCTAGCAGATTTCCTTTGTGGAATTCCAATAATATTAGGGAACAAAAAACATTCAGCCACGCATCATCCTAATTTCACTTGATTTTTATATTCTCTAAATTCCCTATGATAGGAATTGCTTAAACATTTCCCAACTTTCATCATCAAGCAATTTTATTTGTCTTTGTTCAAAAGGGGATGAATTGCGGGGTTACTGAACTAGGAAAAACAGCCACCCTATTTTATCTGGGGTTTTGGTCGTGTAATACACTAGAAATTGGAATTCAAATGACACATAGTTATCATTCAGATCAGAAAAGATTTCCAAGTGTTAAAATTCCCTAATGAACAAGACTATAAGCATAATTCCTATTTAGCTACAGAATTTATCCATCGCTAACCTGTGTTTTAGTAGTAGATAAAGCAGAACATGTGATCAAACGAAGAAGACTGACCCATAAAAGAGAACTTTTCCAAAACGGGCACCTACAGAGGGCTTTACTTGTGCCATATCAGCTTCCTCCATTTCACGCTTCATATGTTGAAATGACAAAAGTAAGTCCTGCTTCACATTTGCAGCAACAAAAAGCCATGGTGTATCTATAAGCTCATTCGTTCCTTCATTGCAACCTGGAAAATATACTTATAAATGAAGATCCTGAATTAAGATCTGAAAAATAGAAATATAAACTGAAATCCACAATATCAGACAAAGAATTTTAGAGATATACACCACTAAACTAGAAAGTCCAGCACAAACAAAGTTGGTCATAACAATATAAACAACATTATAAACAACATTATAATGAAAGTAGGTATAGGCACCTTCTTATACTTTACTACTTGGTCCTGTTACACATGGCAGTAGTAAGGTAATTAGTCAAGCTGAGAAAGCGTAGTTGGAATTCTTTTAACTTTATGTTAAATCCCCACTGGATACGACAGCCATTATAGGAAATGCATCGGCTTCTTTACCAGTTTTGCTTCTCTTTCCTTTTGCAATTACTACATATTTTTTCCTTAAAGAAAGGGCCTTTCTCACTTGTTTGAAGCCATATAAGGATTTCTTCAATCAGCAAACAAGGGGGAAGTCTGCCACACCAACCCTTGTTGAGATAGGAACTCCGGCGCAACAGTAAGAAAAAGTCACTTAGTGAATCGGTGGATCACACACTTGGAGACAGGGACATGCCGGACTCTTTAGAAAGTATACAAGTGTTGAAGAGTGAAGTCCGGAGACAACGGTAAACGTGAGGAATGGCACCTCCGCCCTATTAAAGAAATTCGCAAGCAAGGCACATGCTGAATACCTACCTTTGCATTCCATCATTAGCAAGCAGTGGCCGACAAGGCCCCTTTCCGTACAGTCAAGTGGTTGAACACCCCTTTCCCTAAATAAGCTAAGAGTACAGGTTTGAAGCTCATTCGGTAATCTTCTCCTGAAGGTAGGCATTTCCCCAAGGCACTGATATGATGATTCTCTATTACACGTGTTTTAGCTAGGGAGTTGAAGTCTTATTCTTATGAATGACCTATATGAATATAGCCAGGCGCAAGGATTCCGGAAAGCCAAATATGGTATTGCAGTGCAAGTCCACATTCCTGATATGAAAATGAAAGTGGAGTGAAAGGTGAAAGCCAGCCTTAAGCAGGATCAAAAGAGGTTTAATCTAGTTCCAATGTAGACATAAAAGTCAAGTTCAATCATCGAAAGTGAGATCTCTTTACTCCAGTCTTTTTTCTCTTTTGAGTCAGGTTCTTAAGACAGTCAAGTACTTAACTTCCAGCTATCAAGGAGATGAAAAGCTATGTGAAGTAAAAGAAGAAAAGGTCGCCGATTGCTATAAGTTCAAAGGCTTTTGTGTTATTCGAGTGAGATTATAGTGCGAAACAACCGCATCTACGAGATTAGTGTCAAATTAGGGAAGAGAGTTTTATTCCTAATCTGGTGCTTCCTTTCAATAATGGAATCTTCTTGAACCCTGTCCGAACGAATTTCTCCTTTATTTTGTCCTTTCCATTCACTCGGATTTCTTCCATTTCATCGATTTTGTCTGGATCCCACCTTTCTTCAGAAAAAAGGGCACTCTTGAAGAAGGGCTTGCCGTACGTAGGGGGTAAAGAAAGCTCCTTCTCTTATAGGAGAGGTGCTATTGAATGAAAAAGAAAGTCTTCAAGAAGTGAGAGAAGGAATCATAGGCGCTATTGAATGAAAAAGAAAGTCTTCAAGAAGTGAGAGAAGGAATCATAAAAGAAATAGCTTCAGCCGTCGGCGCTGGGGTTTCCTTGCTCTTGGTTGCCCTCCCCTAAGGGGGGCCTGGGAGGCGGAGGGTTTTGGGGCAAATCCCACTTTGTTATCTGACATGAGATTGACGCCAACTCTCACTCTTAGAATCAAAGCTTTGGTTGGCACAATCAACCCACCTTTCTTTGTAGGAGCCGACATCCCCATCTCGATCCTCACCTATTCTTCTTTTTCTCGAAGAGGGCGAGTCTTGTCATCTTAAGGTTGATACGGTTGGTGAGAGGAACCAAGCAACACAGAATGACCCAAATCGGGAAAAATGTTATATATTGACTACTCCCAATTACTTAAAAAAAATCTTCTTGCAATTGTGACTATCTCCTCGACAATAAATACTTACTCCCAATATTTAAAAGCAATTTAACCTTAACAGTTAAATATTAAGGTAATAATTAACACGGTTAAGTGATAAGGAGTTCAATATGGATTTACCTAGGTCAATTTATAGCTAATCAATAAAGGATTTATCTTCAAGCCCATTGAAAAGGCAATGCAAGAGAAGTCATACAAATATGTAGGGGCGGGTGTTCGGGCCGTCGAATTGGATATGAAGAGTTCGGTTTGGATTTTCGGTTCTCGAATTGAAGAAATTACAATCTTAATCCAATTCAAATAAGCTCGAATCGGATTGGATATTTTAAGTTCGGTTTCAGGTTAATCGGTTTTGATTTTTGATCCCTAAAGGCATGCTTATTAGGAACGAAATTTATGTGCCCCAGTTACCAAGTTATATATCTTAGCATAATGTGAAACCAAATATGTGGATTCAACAAAAAGTTGGTATCACTAAACCAAAAGGTATTAAGTCCTACTTTACAAGCTATAGTGTATTTAATTTGGTAGAAAATTCTATCTTGGACTTACTATTATAATGGGTAGGGCTATAGGATACTAATCTATTGGACCTTTGGACTAATTAGTATTGGGACATGTTATATGGGTAGGGCTAAATATAAGGTATAAAAATTTTGTATTTTCGGATATCCAAAAATTTGAAATACTAAATCCGGTTTGAATTCAAATTTCGATTTGAATTTCGGATTGGCCCAAACTATGCCCACCCCTACAAATATGGTTGAATCTTTGGATGCCCTGAAAAAGATTTGAGGTGCTCGGAATTTGTGTTTAAAAGACAAATATATCTTGCTTTTATTGATGGTGTAAATTGGCTGTGGTAAGTTTACATTAAGGAAAACAGAAAGACGCCTTAAAACTTAGGATAAAAACAGGTAGCTTTATAAGATGATCTTTTTTTCCATTTTTTTCCGTTTATGTTTCCAGAATATTAGTTTTTCCAAGGTTTTCTCAGAAATATTAGGTCAACCAAATTTAATTTCATCCGTATAGAAGTTGTAGCTCACGTTCAAGATGTTGCATCGCATTCCCCACATTGTTTGTACCCATCTAGTATAGCCGATAACATGGGAGAAAACACATTGTAGGTACAGCCACTCGAGCATAAAACTACGAACGATTAATGAAGCATTTGTCAAGTACAGTAAAACTTGTTTGGATGGTTGTTACACATTATGTAGAAACTATACAATCTTGACTTGTTCCATTCATTCACCAAGAGAGAATATATATAAGATACAATCTTGAACCATAGTGAAACATGGAAACTAAGATCCTAGTGAAACAAGGAAACTAACTAATATATGGTAATTATCTCCCTACAAATATGCTACCAAATAATATAAAATAATATAAAGATATTATACCGCAATACCTCCCTCAAGTTAGAGCATGGGAATAAAAAATGCCCAACTTGGAAAGCAAGAAGTCAAACTGAGTTTTGCCGAGAGCTTTGGTAAAAATGTCTGCCAATTGTGAAGATGTTGAAACGTGTGACGAAGAAATCAAACCTTCATTAATTGCATCACGAACAAAGTGACAATCTACCTCAATGTGCTTTGTTTGTTCACGGAAAATCGGATTTTTTGCGATGTGCAAAACGGACTGACTATCACAAAACAATTTGATCGCCTTGGGATGTTGTATACCTAAACTCAACAACAGACCTCTCAGCCACTTCAACTCACAAGTGACCGCAACCATGGACCTATATTCAGCTTCTGCAGGAGATCTAGAAACTGTGTGCTGCTTCTTTGTCTTCCAAGAGATGGGAGATTGACCTAGAAATACTAGCCAACCTGTCAACGAACGACGAGTAAGCGGACAAGCCGCCCAATCAGAATCACACCATCCCTGCAAAGTCAACTCACTGTCGGCACGTAACAAAATACCCTGTCCTGGTGTGCCTTTCAAATAACGGATCACTCGTAAGGCCGCTTCCCAATGTTCAATTCGAGATTTTTGCATGAATTGAGACAAAATATGAACAGAATATGCCAAGTCCGGTCGAGTGACCCCCAAATAAATCAAACGCCCGACTAATCTACGGTAGACCTCCGGATCCGACAACAAATCTCCATTTGCAAGGCCAAATTTATGATTTTGCTCAATAGGGAACCCACTTGGCTTTACACCTAACAATCCTGCTTCAGAGATAATATCAAGAGTATACTTGCGTTGACACAAAAACAACCCTGATGAACTACGAGCTACTTCAATACCCAAAAAATATTTGAGAGACCCAAGGTCTTTCATTTTGAAACAATCACTCAAATAGGCTTTGAAAGTTGCAAGTGCAGCGGAATCATTCCCAGAAATAATAAGATCATCAACATAAACCAAGATATTAATCTGAATATTCCCTCTAGTAAACGTAAAAAGAGAATAATCAGAATAAGATTGAAGGAAACCGTACCCGTTCAAAGCAGTCACCAATTTTGCAAACCAACATCTAGGGGCCTGTTTCAATCCATACAGCGATTTGCGCAAACGACACACCAACGTAGGATATGGACTTTCAAACCCGGGAGGGAGCTTCATATACACCTCCTCATCAAGGTCACCATGTAAAAAGGCATTATGAACATCCATTTGGTGAAGTTTCCAATTTTTGGATGCTGCAATGGCTAGGAAGGCTCGAACAGTAGTCATCTTGGCGACCGGAGCAAAAGTTTCATTGTAGTCAATCCCCGCTTGTTAATGATTTTCCAACACAACCAAGCGCGATTTGAGCCGTTCCACATCTCCATTTGACAAAAACTTGGTCTTGTACACCCACTGATTACCAAGTGCTTTCTTACCCGGAGGAAGATGTTCCAAAGTCCATGTACCATTGTCTTCCAATGCACGTATCTCTTCTTTTATTGAATGTCTCCAACCTTCGTGTTTCATGGCTTTTTTGAAGGTCTTAGGATCCTTACCCGAAATAATAGCTGCAAGAAACTTACGATAATTTACAGAAAAATTGTCACAATTAATATAGTGTGCCAAAGGATAGGGAGTACCTGAGGATTGATTGTTAACAGGAGTTGTAGGGGACGGACTATTAGCAAAAACTGAGTGTGTCACATAATAACGAAGCACAATAGAGGGAAATTTCTCCCGAAAACCACGCCCCAAGCCACCTTCTACATTCGTGACTGGGGTATGGTGTTGCTGCCCCCCCCCCCCCCTCGCTGCCAGCGGGCGCTGGGTTGTGCAGTGGCTGTTGGCAACCGCTCAGCCTCGCTGCCAGCTGGGGCTGGGTTCCCAGCGGGCTGGACAGTGGCCGCTGGCTGCAGCTCGGCCTGGCTGCCAGCAGGCGCTGGTTGGGCAGTGGTTTGCGGCTGCTGCTCGGCAGCCTCCGAACTATCAACTTCGCCCCCTAATTCATCCCCGTACACCATAAAATCACGATCAATTTCAGCATCCTCATAAAAAAAACTAGACGAAATATTAACATCTTCCGGACAAGCAAAAGGAAACACATCCTCCACAAACTTTACATCACGAGAGACAAAAAATTCCTTCGTATCAAGATCAAACAACCGCCACCCCTTCTTACCAATTGGATATCCCACAAACAAACACTTTCTGCTCCGACTAGCAAATTTGTCACCCTGAGTTTTTTGATTATGAGCAAAGCACAAACACCCAAAAGTACGAATAGCATCAAAATAAGGAGGTTTATTGAATAAAATTTCAAAAGGTGTTTTATTTTCCAATTTGGGTGTGGGGGTACGATTTATGATATGAGATGCAGCAAGAGCACATTCACCCTAGAAAAAAATAGGCAAATTGGCCTGAAATCTGAGAGCCCTCGCAACATTCAACACATGTTTATGCTTCCTCTCTACCCTCCCATTTTGTTGTGGAGTACCCACACAAGAGGATTGAAACAAAATACCAGTGGCGGAAAAATAATCGATCAAACAATTAAATTCTGTACCATTATCACTTTGTACAACTTTAATTGTTTGATTAAATTGTCGATCAACCATAGCAACAAAAGCCATAAACATCGGAAACACTTCTGTTTTATCAACCAACAAGTAAATCCAAACAGCTCGGGAAAAATCATCAACAATTGTTAAAAAATAACGAGCTCCACACGACGAAACATGGCGATATGGGCCCCACAAATCACAATGTATTTTCTCAAATATTCTAGATGCATTATTATCACTTAAAGGAAATTTGTCTCTAGGATGCTTAGCACGTAAACACACTTCACAATCCTTTGCTAAACTATTCTTATCACTACTGACATGAGGAAGCAACTTAACTACTCTCTCGGAAGGATGCCCCAACCGTCGATGCCACAATTCCAATGCGGACGTTGCCACGACAGTAGACACATGTTGCACCACGTCCGGTTTGCTAAAATAGTATAGTCCGTCCCTCCTAACTCCCGTTCCAATCAGCTCCTTCAGTGGGTCATGAATAGCACACATATTAGAATTAAAAGAGACAATAGTATGTAAATTATCAGTAAGTTGGGGGACGCAGAGTAAGTTGCAACGTAAATAAGGCACATAAAGGACATGATGTAAGGTGATTTTATCTGACAGTCGAACAGAACCTTCCAAAGAAGCAAGCACCTTTTCACCATTAGGCAAACCAATAGGACAATCAACAGTATGGACATCAAACAACCAAGATTTCTCACCGATAACATGATGAGTAGCACCAGTGTCAATAATCCAAGAAAAAACATCAAACTTACCATTCAAGCGATTTTCGGGAATTGTAGCATTACCAAAAAATCCCGTAATAGCCTTCCATTGATCGGAAGTAAAGAGCTGACCGACGGCAGCGTTATTTGATGTGCCCTTGAAACGAGTAGGCGTGATATAGTCCCTGGGTCGGTCTTGAGTACCGAGAAAATAAGGAGAATTAGACTCAATTTTGGGTGGTGGTGGAGGAGGTATGGCGTCACCGGCCATGAAAATTTACGATGAAGAGAAGAAAAAAAACGTGTGGCCTGATAGCATGTAGAAACTATACAATCTTGACTTGTTCCATTCATTCAGCAAGAGAGAATATATATAGGATACAATCTTGAACCCTAGTGAAACAAGAAAACTAACTAATATATGGTAATTAGTGAAACAAGGAAACTAACTAATATATGGTAATTATCTCCCTACAAATATGCTACCAAATAATATCAAATAATATAAAGATATTATACCGCAATACATTGAATTGTATTATATTGTACTGTATTGTTTTGATGAATGTAACATTTGAATATATTGTATCGTTTCCCGTTGGCACATAATGTCACACATGATCAGCAATCTAAAGTACTTCTACGATACAATCCAATAGATCAACAACCATCCAAACAAGCTACTCCCTCCGTCCTCTTTTTGGCCTGTCCCAAAAAAGAGTGAAGTTTTCCAATTCCAACATGATAAGTTTACGACCATAAGCATCTTTAATTTATGACCACAAGATTAAAAAAATATTTTCTTTCTTTCTTAAATTCTATGTTCAGTCAAACACACTTAAATTGCGACGGAGAGAGTATTAGTACGGAGAACCATCTCAAGACGGCATCATCAGTGTAAACGACGTTGCTCGTGCGAAAAATCTTGTCCTTTTTTCTCTTGTGATGATCCCAAAGCGAATTGAGAGTTACTTTTTTCCTGAAGTTAGCGGGTATTAGAGACTCCGGTGCAGGAGTTGGTTCCAACGGCGGCGAACCCTTTGTTTGCCTCTTGTGCGGAGGAATGTAAGCCCTCATATGATGACCTGCTGCTACCTGCTTAGAGGATGACTATGAAGGCTGTGTTGAGAGCTCAATAGTGAAAGAACATGCATGAACTATTTGGCATTATATCTATGTAAACCTGTTGGAACATAGATCGTCAAAAAGTACTTGACCAAACGCGCGCATTTTATTACTCACTCCGTTCACTTTTACTTGTTCACTTTTAATTTTTCACGTTGTCTAAGAAATAATAAATAAAATGTGTATTTTACCACGATGCCTATACTAATTGGTATATAATGGTATTAGTTTTGAAAAATGATTTGAAATGAGTAATTAATGCTAAGGGTAAAACAGGAAAAAAGAATTTATCTTATCTTGATACGTGAAAAATGACAAGTAAAAATAAAAATCTATTTTAGGAATAGTGGACAAGTAAAAGTGAACGGAGGGAGTAATTATTAAGATTCCTTAAATTCACATTCGCAATCTTCTTTTTCTTCTGCCAATATATTACACAGTTCTCTAGTGGTTCAGTGAACTAGCTAGGAGTATTAATGTATTCATATACCATTAATTCTAAGCCACCGTACCAAATTTTAAAGTATAGGAACTTTTTTTTATTTTTTTATTTTTTTTAATGATATACTATCATAATGCAATAGTTCAAAAGAGAGTTAAGGAGGTCATACTAAGTCAACAGTTCAAGGGGCTTTTGACTTAACTATCATCGTCATTTCGTGAGTTTCATCCTATTGGGTGTTCCTGTTAATCCCAGGATTAAAAAATTAAACCCCGATTGAATATGTGGTAGAATGTTTAGGATAACTTGCTGAGAGGCGTGTGAGAGGTGAAAGAAGTCTTAAAAATATGAGTCTCCAAGTTTGGGATTTTTGTAATGTATTCACTCAATCTGTTTTTCAGGCATACTGTGTCACTTGAAATTCTTTGGAGGAGCTAGCTTTTGGATGGAGATAATATTCCTCCAACTTGTATTTCATCACCATAATACATCTTTCACTTGCTTCTCTTTCCATCACTTCTCTTTGACACATGTGATAAAATATATGAGTTCACCAAACAGTATAGAGAACCAGGTTCTTTATCTGTTTTCATAAGTAAAACAGAAGGTAAATAACACAATATATTTACGTGGAAAACTCTTTGCTCAAGGGCGTAAAAACCACGACCTAGAAAGTAGGATTTCCTCAAACTTACTAAACTGAGCAACTTCAGATTACAACCTATTGTAACCTAAGAATTAAACTCTTAATCCCTCCCCCTTATAACAACTCTATTGCAAGACCTTTATAATAACTCTATTGCAAAGAATAAACCTTGACTAACTCTAGTCAAGCAAATACCACAAAAGGTTGAAAATCTGTCCTACCAAGAACTTCTTAAAAGCAGTGTAGGAATACAAATTAAGAGCAAAGACAAAGACTTCAACAACTTAAAGGACTTAAGACATTAACAGTGATTGGAGAACTGGTCCCTCAGTTGCTGCAACTTTGTTCTTGATGAGCACTTTGAGAGCAGCGACGACTACTACTTGTGAGAAAATAATTTTTCTGATTTGCAAAGTGATAGGGTTACACTTGTATAATGTTGTATATATAAGGGGAGCAAGTGTTGAGGTGAAAGGGACATTGCATCGTCCACTAGTACACTACAACTGTGTTGCTGCACTGTTGCCAGTCGGTACAGTGCCAGCAGCTTTACAGCCATAGAGTTGACCGAATACCGGCTGGGACCTGATCGCATCTGGTTCCTTAACTTGGTTTATGGAAGTGAATTTCACTGTTTCATCTGTGTTATTGCTGCACTGCCGCCGGTTAGTACAGTGTCAACATCTTTGCAGCTGTAGAGTTGACTAAAGCAATGACTAGAACCTGATTGCATCCGGTTCCTCATCTGATCCCTCGAATGAATTTGTCAAAATCATCAACACATGAAATATCATAAAGTTGAACGAGTGAACCTGATCGTGTCTGGTTCCTCATCTGAGTCCTCGAATAAGTTTGTCAAATCATCAAAACACGAAATATTATAACTCATCAATTTGTTCCTCATATGAGTCCTCGAATAAGTTTTTCAAATCATCAAAACATGAAATATAATAACTCATCAATATGACTATTATTTGTCATTTTTCCTAAAAATCCTATGCACATTAAAAAATTATCACCATTACACATTTCGTCGTATCCTTTAGTCTGTATTCCTATTTTTATATGTTTGCCAAATTCTGCTAAATTCATTATAAAGTCTGGACTAATATAAAAAATTCCTCCATTATTTGTCATATCTACCTCTGTTATTCCGATTATACCAAAGATGGTTAAACTTTATGGATACTATTTCAATTTATAATTTAACATTCGAACATATAAAAGGAAAAGATAATAACCTAGCAGACCAATTAAGTAGATTAAAAATCACATCTAACTGATTTTTTATTTGAACAGCATAAGACCATCAAGTTCTCAGACAGCAGACAAGGGAAAAGGCATAGCCTCAATCCAAGACATTTACAGACAAAAGGTACTAGGTAATCTTCATTTTAGACCTATATCTGCATTAGACAAAAACGCCTTAGAAAGAATACATTTTGGAACCAATAATTTAAAATGGTCAATAGGATATAGAATACAACATATAATGGATATACTACAAGAAAAATGCATGCATATACAAATACAAAAACAATTAAAACAAAATGAGATGAATTTTTGTAAAAGCGTGGTATACACTACTCAGAGTTACGATAAAGACAATTATAAAAAGAAACAACAACAACAACCCAGTGAAATCCCACATCGTGGGGTCTGGGGAGGGTAGAGTGTACGCAGACCTTACTCCTACCAAGGTAGGACGGCTGTTTCCGAAAGACCCTCGGCTCAATAAAAGCATAAAAAGAAGTCAGATAAGGTTAAGAGAATCAAAGCGATATGAAATGAAATAATGCAAGCGACACAGATAACACATGATAGTCAAAGCACAGGAAATAACAGATAATAGCAGAAATCTGAGCAGAAGAATTTATATTGCGATAATGCGACTACTGATAAGAACGGAAAAGGAGACTATCTACTAGCCTTCTACCCTAATTTGGGTCCTCCAAACCCTCTTATCTAAGGTCATGTCCTCGGTAAGCTGTAGTTGCGCCATGTCGTGTCTAATTACCTCTTCCTAATACTTCTTCGGTCTACCCCTACCTCGTCTGAAACCATCCATGGCCAACCTCTCACACCTCCGCACTGGGGCATCTGTGTCTCTCCTCTTCACATGCCCAAACCATCTCAATCTCGCTTCTCGCATCTTATCTTCCACCGAGGCCACCCCCACCTTATCCCGAATATGCTCATTCCTAATCCTGTCACTCCTGGTATGGCCACACATCCATCTTAACATTCTCATCTCAGCAACTTTCATCTTTTGAACGTGAGAGATCTTAACCGGCCAACACTCCACCCCATACAACATAGTCGGTCTAACCACCACTTTGTGTTTTGGTGGCACCTTCTTGTCACATAGCACTCCGGAAGCAAGCCTCTATTTCATCCACCCTGACCCAATACGATGTGTGACATCATCGTCAATCTCCCCGCAGCTTTGCAGAATAGACCCAAGGTACTTGAAACTACTTTTCTTCTGGATGCCCTAGGTACCAAGTCTCAATTATAAAAAGTATAAGAAATACAGAACCCAATATAATAGAAACTACCCTTAATACAATAGAAAGAAATACTATCTTAGAAAATCATCAGCCAGAAAACCCTATTTAGACAGAAATAGACATATAAGAAAATACAGAACAAATAGAAATTATAAAAATAAACTGGAATGTTTTACTTGTGGAAGTATAGAACACTTAGCAAATACATATCCAAAAAGAATAAATAATAAGACACGAAATTCACAGCTAATTGAAGACTTTCAAGAAACCTTAATAAATGTAGATGAATATATGTCAGACACGGAAAGTATATACTCCACAGTAAGTGTAGATACAGAAGAAAAAATTAAAACAGACTCATCAGACTCAGAAGCAGAAGAATTAATTAATGAGATAGGATTAGAAAAACTAGACCTAGAACCAATTCAAATGGATAATTTGGCAAATATATCAGAAGACTGTAGTCACAACTTCGAAAGAAATAAAGGTTTAGATAGTAATGCATGTTTCTCTTGTAAATGGTTTTCTAGTAGAGATAAAAGAGCAAAATGTAAAAATTGTTTTATAGAAGGATGTATCATGTGTATAGAAAAAGAATTTAAGACAAATATACACAAAGAAGAAAGACATAAAAAAAATAGAAGACCCTACTATTAGTATAAGAATAATGACATTAGAAACTAGAATGAACGAATTAGAAACCAGGTTATATAAATTAGAAAAAGGAAAACAAAAAGAAGCAGATAGTGAAGATGAAGACTTCCATATTCCTCTTCTCTTTCATCAAATGCTCCAACTCTCTAGAAAACTTCCATATTCCCCTTCTCTTTCATCAAATGCTCCAATCCTTTGCCCAATCAAAAACCTTTGTAATATAAACTCCTATTGTAAAATAGTATTAAGTTTTTAATACCTACCCCTTGGCCGTTTTAATGTACAAATGATAAAAGACAATGTTGGCCGTGGTTACCAGGGTGTGGTTAAAGAAGACTGTTATTAAGAACAAAGGTTAAGAGAAAAAGATGAACAATATAACAAGATTTGTGACTGGACAGAGTCCAGATTCAAAAAAAAAAAAATGAAAATTTTGGGAGATAGATAGAAAATTATTTAGAAATACAATTACATGATAAGAAGAAATATAGGAGTGAGGAAGTACCGAGTAGGGTTGTTAAAAATTCATTTGAAAAAAACATTAATTTCCTGCTTTGTCCTTTGAACTTTTCTTATTGAAAGAACATATTGAAAAATTTACTACCCCCTCTAAGTTTTTTTATTTTTTTATTTTTTTTATGTGTCTAAATTATGCAGTGCAATAGAATCAAAACTCATTCCCGAATCGTTGTCGTTTGGGTCTTGTGAATCTTGAAATGCACTATTCTGGAAATTTACCATATCTCCTTCTTCTGAACTATGGACTGGTGACATCCTTGGACTTGGAGATAATTTTGGACTAGGGTTCTTGATTATATGCTTTTCTTGTTCTGCTTTTGTTTGGAAAAATCTTTCCAAAGTCTCTTTGACTATACTTTCTATGTTGTCATTTTTTTTTCTTTTTTGCAAGTATGTTTTTCTTGGTAGAAGTAGCTCCTTGCGTCAGTGTCTTTGGTAGTCTTCGTCTTGTCTGGAGAGATGAACATCTCTCATCTTCACTTTTTGGCAAAGTGACAGCCATCAACGGATTTGATGAGTCTTTACCGACTACCGTTTGAACCGGACTAGCTGTATCTTTATCCGATACAGTGAATCTATTTGCATGCATTGGGGAATGCACACCCGTCGCATCCATTTTTGTCTGAGATGGAGAACTCCTGGGATTGTACTAATTCGAATTTAATTGCTTGTAGTCTTTGTTCTAACAGTCTTGCTTGTTCTAAGAGTTTCATTTTTTCTTGGATAATAATTCCATCTTTTTCTTGCTAATTATTATTCCATTTTCTACGAATAATCTAAATACTGTCTGTAGGTGTCCTAAATGTTCTTTCATGTCTTTACTAAATACTAATATATTATCTACATATACTAAGGCTGTGATACCAAAGGTTTTAATGATTTCACTGAGGCATTAGACTATGCTAGAGGAGTGTTGGGTCCAAACTACTATATTTCTCCAGCTCTCAGACAAAATCCAGATAGAACCCCTTAGTACAATATACAAAAAGACACAAACAAGGTGATTTTTTGCGATCACTGCTCTACTATGACTGAGACCGTCAGAAGACTTAACCAGCAGAAAGAGACACTCATCCAAGAAAAAATGACACTCTTGGAACAAGCAAGACTGTTAGAACAAAGACTACAAGCAGTTAAGTTCGAATTAGTACAATCCCAGAGTTCTCCATCTCCGACAAAAATGGATGAGACGGATGGGACAAATAAGTTCTTTCAATAAGAAAAGTTCAAAGGACAAAGCAGGAAATTAATGTTGTTTTCAAATTTTTTATTTTTTCACTAAAATTTATGACTAAATCTACTAATGTGTTCAACTGTTTGTCTTCACTATGTAATATATGGTCTTCGTTACTGAAATTACACTTTATAATACTATGATCTTTTAATGCTCTATATTTCTTTTCTGGGTATATTTTTAAGTTTAAGTATTCTAGATTTTTTAATGTATCTATTTTTCTAGCCTTATTTATTGCCCGAACGGAATTTTTATTTTACAAACTTTCTTCTGGTACTCTATATTAGTTGTAAGTCTTTCTATATCTTCTCTTATACCTTGTAATTGCCACGTTATAGCAGAGATTGTCTCTTCGTTAATCTGACTTTGTAAGAGTCTATTGTTTATTAGTGATGATAATGTTTCTGAATTTATTATCTCTAAATACGCACTTAAGGCTTTTTCTACTCGTCTATATTCTCGTCTTTTCTCTATATCTCTATATAAATACCAATGATTGATAGCTATTTGTCTAACAAAGGGTAGTGTTCTCATACAATTAATATGGTCTAAATCGCTTTTGGTTATTTGAGGTCTTTCTAGATTTTATATATCCTAGTAACTTATATTCTAATCCTGATATTATATCTATTAATTCTTGTAGTCTTAACTGGTTTTCTTTGGTACTACTTAATTTAATATATTCTGGGTATAGGTTATTTAATTCTTATTTGAGTTCTAAATAATGATCTTGCATATATTAACCTAAAGGCATACACTTTACTGAACTAATGAGTATAGAAGATCATGGAGCCCTAGTATGTAATGAAGATAAAAAATGTATGTATATGTATATGTCTATGTATATATATATATATATATATATATATATATATATATATATATATATATATATTTGTTCGAAGTCATAAATGTTGCACATTGCATTATAGCCCATGTCATCTGCTACTAATTATGGCCTACTGCACAAACAAGCCAACCGATTTTTAGCTAATGATTTGAGATATTTTAGCGGTACATTTTCGTATCACCTTAAAAAGTACTAATGAATTGAGATACTTTAGCGGTACAATATCGTATCACCTTAAAAAGTGATTATATTAAAATGATAGCTGATCGGACCTCCAACATTAAGGAAGCTGGTGAAAAACATTAATTATTGAGTAAAAACTTCTTTTTCTACATCAAATTTTTTCATGCCTTTGTTCCTCAAATAGGATTGATTTGACACGAAGTTATAGAGGACGATTTTGTAAGAATTTGTAAGTTTGAGAAATTTGAAAGTTTGCCGGGTGATGTAGCATGCTACATTATCTTTCCGACATGAGGAAATTAATTAATTTTCCAACTGAAACGATACTGTTGGAGGGTTGAATTAAGTTGAATGATTTTACAGTGACAAAATAGGAACTTTACTCCATAATTAGGTTAAGCTGAATGATCATTTTAAAAAAACCGACTATACTAGCCACTGCTAGAGCATATGTATATGGGGCGGCGCGCGCACCTCACCCATTGACATTAATATCTTGATATTTACGCCGGCAACTAGTTGCTTTGGAACATTTAAAGCGAACATCAAACTGATTTCGAGGTTTTCAACAGCGTGGAATATAATTTGAATGAAAAAGGATGGTGTTTCCAGAATTTTATCATAGAGCTTAAAATGCTATTGAGCCGCGTAAATAGAAAATTAGATTTAAGCATTTAATCACTTCTGTTCTATGAGTTATTGTGCCGAACATAAAATCGAACCACATGCTTTTCACACTACCCTTTCCCTGTCAACATATACATATGTAAAATAAAATGTGACGACTCAATAATAAGCTCTGCTCAAATAAGATGTTCTTGCATTACACTATGGCTTAACAACAAAAATATTTACAATAAAAAATTAATGTTCCTTATCCAAAACTACTAGTGCAGTAACATTTCAGCATTTTTGTTCAACTATAGTTCTTATTTCTGTTAAGAAATGATAATTCCACCCACGAATGATTTTCACGTTAAATAGCAAGAACAAGAGAATAACAACGACACCAAATCTTTTAGCGTGGTAAAAATAAAATACACGAGAGGAGCAACACAGTACCACTATAATGAGAAATATTATAACTTGGTAGTCTCAAAAAACTATACCACACTGAAGAAAATAACACTCTTTATTTTAGACACCTCACTATTACACTTGGTTACACACTATTTTTCTTCACAAAACTATTTTCTATCACTATCTGTGAACTGCTCTCAAACTCTCTCTGTACAACTCTCCTTGTTTTGGTGTGTGTTAAAATGAAACTGAAGGCTGCTATTTATAGAAGGTTGCCATAGCCTTGAGCCAATCACATTGCAAGTTTTGGCAACTTGCAATTTCAAATTATTTTATCTTGCTCTGACTCCTACAATGTCTCAACACAAGTTGAGATATCAAATCTTGTTATCACATGCAACTTGTTTTGCCATTAAATTTCTTTTTTCCTTTATTTTCTTTATTAGCGACCCCACAAATCTCCCCCTTAATTTTGATTTCTCTTCTTCACTCTCATACATGATCTCAATAAACTTAAGAGGCTTTGTAAAGGTATTCGCGACTTGATCGTGAGATTTCACATACTTGAGTTCTACTCCTTCTTGGCAATGCATTCTCGGATGAAGTGATACCTTGTGTGTCACGACACAATTTCACAAAGTCGCGCGGGGACCTACCTATCCCACCTCGGTAGGCGAACCGTTAACCCAACATTCACAAACACAATATAAATAGCAGAAAAGATTAAAGTAATATAAGTCTGACATAGAAATATATAAATAATGTGGAAGTACATCAAAAACCACCCCAGCATCTGGTCTGGTCATACAAGAGCATCTAGCTAAAATCTTTAAGCCTGGAAGTAATAATAATATATCAATAGTCCCAATATGTCTCAAAATATCAAAGTAAAAAATAAGAAAAGAGGAGTCTCTAGGTAGTGAAACGTCCACGTGCTCACCCCAACAAGACTCGAATCAGCAACCTCGAACTCTCAGTCACGAGGGGTAGACGTCGACCCCACCTGATACTCTGCATTCGTAAAAGAATACATCAAGTATAGGTCAGTACAAACAGCGCGTACTGGTAGATATCATAGGCCGACTAAGATTAGCTAACATATATCAAGGCAATAAAGTAAGATAAATAGGTAAATCAAATAGGTATAAGTCAACACAAGCCAGTAATCAAGTACAAGTCATCACCTATGTTATAGCATCTAAACCTAACTGTGCCAAGTCTCAGTACATTCAATCGGAATCCGTATATCACAAGAATATCATAATAAAAGCCAAGGTACAATGCAATGCAATAATGTATGAAGTGTGAATGCAATGCATATGCACCGTACACATGTACTCCAATGATGTAACATCACATCTCGACAGCAAAACCCATGAGGGACCCGCGAAGTCCTTGTACCCTCACGATTTCAGCAAAGACCTCGGCAATCGCTAACAGCACTCATAGCTTTATTCCGGGATAAACATCGGATATCGGTCCTCATGTCACTCTCATCCAACTGAGCCCAGCTTATAATAGTGTTTCCTTGTATATCATCAATGTATCAACAATATATCATGAAGAATGAGAATGCGTGTAATGTATGAGTTCAATGTCAATGATCAAGTCAATATCAATAGTACCATATCAACTATATCAATAAAAAAGGCTACACAATAAGCTGTAATAGAATCACTATCCTCGTCTCAAACAACATCAAGTAAGGTGCTACAATATCATCATCAAGATATATCACTAGTGACCAATTTCTACTATCTCCACGTGGCATCGAACCAACAATAAATAGAACAAGATATGTCACAATATAACGGGGTGGCTAGCCCCAAATCACACAAGAAGGACCAAACTAAGACAATATCCAACCCAAATTCATACTCGAACGTTTACATGCATTCTCCAAGAATATCATTTAAATATATGCTTCACTAATTGAAGTCTCACCATAGAGTAAACCGTAAAAAGTCTCCACAATAACACTTTAGTCTTTCCTTTCCTTTGAGCCTCTTGATAATGGAAGTCTAATCGTATCCGAAATATGTAATTAGAATCAAGGAGAACATCAATCAAAGCTTATTTCTATTTAAGACTCAAATCCCCAACCTATGGAATGGGGTTTATGAACGAAATATGAAATTAGGAATCTAAAGGTTTTTACATGTAATTAAGATTTAAGTGATCAATTCCCATCAATTACTGTCACGACCCAAACCCATGGACCGTGACGAGTGCTCGACCACTATGGATCAAGCACCCCTAAACTCATTCTTACTCTATACTAAGTAACTTGGTGTCCCATTTCAAATGATATTCAATCGACACCATCTGCTGTAACATTTATACGGTAAAATTTACCTCAGAATCTCATAAATCATGCATGTGAATATACATATATATATATATAGGCATACGAACAAAGATGGTGACGTAGATTGACTCGGTTAATATTTACACTGTACCCCCAAAAGTGAGAAACAACCAAAGCCGCATGACATTGTTACACCTCGAAAAATTTCATGTCGTCGTATGGTAGATAGACTAACGCAGGGAAAGAAGTATATGATGTTTATACAAGTAATAAAGGTTACTTAACGGTTCTAATTAAGACTCTAAAGACGTTTGAAGCAAGAGAAGAAAGTTCATTGAAGAATGTTAAGTATAAGTCGTGTTTTGAAAGGGGTTGCAAGTACCGAGCTAATGTTGATCTAATGATGTCTTGAGGAAAAGTTATAATGCTCCTTAAGTTGTTAATGAAGTGCTAAACAAGTGATAAGAAGGCTCCATAAGGATTGGAGATCAAACGAAACGACGGAAATAATTTCAGAAAAGTGGAGTTATACGACCACTTATACGGTCCGTATAACCCAACAGAAAAGATGTTTTCCCTGATAATGAAATACGGACACTTATACGTACCGTGTAATGTTATACGGACCGTATAAGGGTCCGTATAATGTTATACGGACCGTATAAGTCCCGACGGGCTGAATAATTTCCAAGTATAAATACATCTTCCCACTTGTAATTTTTCATTCTTCCCACTTCTCCGCTTCTTCACTTCTCTCAAGACCTCTAGAAGGTTATACATATTTCATTAACATAAATCCAAGGCAACTCAAGGATTAATATCATCAATTCAAGGAAATCAAGTGCAAGGGAGTTCTCTAGGGTTGTTAGAAGTCAAGAATCTCTTTGAAGTTGAAGTTAGGGTTTTCTTCAAGTGAAGCATTTCTATCCAAAACCAATTCCTACACAATAAAAGGTGAGTTTTATGATCATTTCATGTTATTTAGAATATTGAAGGGTTGAAAGACTTAGATTATGGAAGGAGGTAGAATATGGAGCTCAAATGTGAAATAATGGTGTTCTTGAATAATAGTTAACATGAACCATAATTCTTGAGGTGTTATGAGTATAATATTGTTATAAATGATATTAAGGATATTGGAGAAGCATTATATGAGGATGAATGTGGTGTTGTATTATGGTCATGGTTATGGATGACCTTGGGAGGGAATCTTGAGAATTGAATAATGATTAACTTAACAAAGCTTATTGATTATGATATTGTGGATGTGTTGTTGATGTTTTGGAGTTGTTATATCATATGGAGGAAGTTGTAGAACCAAAGGAAATGCTGCCCAATTTTTGTTAACTTTAGCTTAAGCTTAAGTATATTTCCGATTATCTAATCCTAGTACGAATTCTCTTGAATGTAGAATCGTGAACATTAGAGGAAAGTGTTTAATTGATAAAGTTAGAGAGACATAAAGGTATGTAAGGCTAGTCCCTTCTTTCTCCTAAGGCATGATCCTTGCAATATGACTTCCTTATCTTTCCATGACTCTTATATTTTGGAAACTATGAGTCTATGATTAATAAGAGCTTTTCATGAAATAAAGACAAGAGATGCGTTATGAATATGACAATGATGATGATGAGCCTAAGTCTAGAAATTCCAAAGCCTATGATGTGATATTCATATGAAGCTAACGATTCCTTGATATTATTCATTGTTGCTAGACTCACCTTATAATGCTAGTTCCTTCAAGGTGAGACATGATGATCATGACCAGTCCATAATAGAATCGGGGGCTCTCGACCTTATGTCACCCTGATAGAGTTGTAGTATGTAATTGAGTTCTAATGCATGCTCTATGATAAGTATATGATGACTAGATTACACCGTGCCTAGATGGCCGGGCATGACATCGCGAAAGTGGGCGGCTTATGATTACATCGAGCCTAGAGGGCTGGGCATGACACCGCGAAGGCGGGCGACTTATGATTACACCGTGCCTAGAGGGCCGAGCATTACACCACTAGTGGGCGGTGTATGATAGTTACCTGGACACGGGTTAACGATGATGGTATATTTGATATGTATAACATGTGTTTTCTCTTAAAAGCTAAGCAGGTTATATCTTCGCCTCATGTTTCATTATTGCTTTATTATGTCAGTATTATTCATGACTTGCATACTCAGTACATTTTTCGTACTGACGCCCTTTTATTTGGACGCTGTGTTCATGCCCACAGGTAGACTGGGAGGCGGTGCAAACCCGTAGGAGCTTATCTTACCAGCGGATTCACAGGAGCACTCCACTACTTCGGAGGTGCTACTTATGGTCATATTATTTTGTGTATATGTTTGGGTATGACGGGGTCCTGTCCCATCCTTATGTCACAGTACTCTAGTAGAGGCTCGTAGATACGGATGCGTGGGTAGTTGATGTCTTACGGATACATCAATGTATATTCTTGTTTATCATTTTTGTAGCTATGAGGGCTTTTGTATATTTATGTATTGCTTTGGAGATTATATGTGTCTGGGATGAGTGTGATGACTAGAATAATGAGTGGTGCTCGGTAATCAGCTCCGGGTACCCGTCATGGCCCCCTAGTCGGGTCGTGACAGACATCCATACTGTACACAACTATCTACAGACCTCTATGGAATACAGACTGTAGAAAGGACAGGACAAGGCCCTGCCATACCCGTATGTGTACATATCAAAATAGCATACTAAAGGGTTGTAGCTCCAGTCCAAATGGAGCTTGCTGGCTGGAACTGGAAAGAGGTCCTACTGGTCTGGCTCACTCAGCTGGCTATCTGAACCTGCGGGCATGAATGCAACGTCCACAAAAAGGGACATCAGTACGAATAATGTACTAAGTATGTAAGGTATGAAATAATAACATAGTAAGAAATATGGAACATAATATGAGATAAAGAGATAACCTGTACGTCTGAATGCCTCTTAAGGCAGATACCATGCACGGTTAGCGTTTTACAAAATCTTTCTCATAGATATGCATCATAGTAGTGCTGCGGAACGTGCAGCCCGATCCATATATATATATATATATATATATATATATTGCTGCGGAATATGCAGCCCGATCCATTTAGCCATATATCCGCGTCCGGGATGATATCATAATATACCAACTGATCAGGTGGTTATGCGTATATATATATAAAATAGTATAAGTAGCATGCATGAGAGCCCAAAGGAAGCTATAACTCTATCAGAGTGACGTAAGGTCGGTAACCTTTGATTATATTATGGAGTATTCATCATCGCTACATCTCACCTCGAAGGAACGAATAACATGAGATGAGATCAACAACAATGAATAAAGTTGAGAAATCATGAAATAACCCAACATTCTCATATCATTATTGAAATCATTAGTTGAGACTTTTAAACATAAAATCATCATCATAATCATCATAGAAACATTCTCATCCTTAACATCATGAGAAGCTTTAAGAATCATAAACTTCTAGCTTTTGAAAATAAGGAGGTTATGGAAACATTTATGGAATCAAAACATAGGAATCATGCCTTTGAAAGAAAGGGACGAGCCTTAACATACCTGAAAATTCACGCCTCGGCTCTTCGATCTATTTCCGGTCTCGCAATCTACATATAAGACCATTCATGCTATAATTAGGTCCATTGTCATATACTTATCCTAAGCCTCCAAATAAATCTTTCTAGAATCTGCCGAAATTTTCGGCAGCATCTCCTCTGTTTATATGCCTAGCCCAAAATCGTAATTCAACAACCAACAACAATAACATCAATACCAACATTAACAACATCACTTTTAACATCAACATGTGCCATAAAACAGCCCACACGCTATTTTCCAACTTCCATAACTAACCAACTTACTATACAATTATTTGACGACTTTGCCTTTGAGAATAAACCGGTATTAAAGTGAATAGAAAGAGATTCATACCTTATTCTTGTTAAAACAGCAATATCTCCGATATCCACTTGAATCCACGCTAAAATCCACCGCACAACAATACTAGAATCACGATTATGCGCTACCCGAGCCTCGACTAATGAATATCACTCTAATTCCTCACTTTGTTATGACATAAATGCCCCTATATGTTTGCTGAGCTTAGAGAGATATTATTTCATGAAATAAGGGGGTCTTGACCCTTATATAGGGTGCTGAAGTCGGTGGAAACTGACTTAATCACTGTCCTTCGCGAATGTGATGGTCTAGAATATTTATGGCCATAGGGAATGCGGGCCCCTATCGCTAACACGTAGGGCAAGTCTTCCCAATTTAAACAGATTTTTGTTCTTTACCCGTTCGACCTTCACTCCTTCCGATACTTCTCATACATGATCTTAAACCCTCATAACCATAAGATAGGAACATATCACTCTAGATCACAATTAAAACAACTAACACCTAATGAACCTCAACATCCAAAACGACGAGGTGTAGCATCTGATGGCGCAAGCACGCAGACCATTGTCCTGGCCTGCCAGCCTGACTGATAAAGTCCATATCTCCTTACCCTGATGTCATATCGAGGAGCGATTTGTTGCGTTGAAGGATAAATTTCATGAACTTCGCCTAGGCTTTTGCCTTGCCTCAAAATTCGTCATATTCTAGAAAAAGTTCTTTCTCCAAGTCGGACCCACGAACATAGTTTTCGCAATTCACCTGCTTTCCAATTCTCTCATGGCTTACTACATGAACTAAATCTTCATGATCATAGCATAAATGCATGTAATCATACCTATCCTTGGGAGTGACTCTAAGGTCCACACTTGGGCGACCAACATTTACGAATTTCAACGTACTGAACTATGGGGTGTAACAATTACTAGCTAGAGGAACCAACAAATAACTTAAATTTGGATTCTTGGCAAACTCCCAAATTTGGGTGTAAACCCTAACTCCAAATCTATAATTTAGCCACTAATTAGGAAGAAATCATGCAATAATAGGTTTTAATCATCAATTCCATCCTTAATGAAGCTAACCCAATCAATAAATCAAGATTTAGAGGCCTAGAAAGAAGAACTCATTGAACCCTCTTTTAATTCTTAGTCTCTTAGTGAACTAGCATGATAATGGAATCCTAAGATGATTAAGGAAAATGGAATAGCAAAGAAAATAGAAGAACTTATCACAAAGAGTTTATTCCAAGAATCACCTTGAAAAGCTCTCAATAACTCTAAAGTCGGAATAATAAAGAATGAGGGACTTAGGGATTTTAATACTCATTTAATGAAATAATCTGCCCGATACTGCTTCTGTGACAATAGGACCGATGCGATGGTCCCTCTTTGATGACCACTCAGACCGCCACGATGGTCAGCCAACATTTGCACTTGGCGACTGTTGCGGCAAGTCCACCGCTATAGCAGTGCTGCTGCTGCTGTAATAGTGCCGCTACAGTGGGAACCAGAACCAGAAATTCCCAAAATCACAACCTCAATCCGAAATTTTGATTATCACCCGAGGCCATCTTCTCACATACCACATATGTAGAAATACATAAAAACATGCTACGAATGCACGCGTAGCCTCGAAATTCCTATGGAGGGTCTCGTAGATTGAGTCAACCCCCAATACCTCAAAATTAACTTCCCAACCCAAGTCCCAAAATGCATCCGAGTGCATAGGGAATCGAACCAAATATTCGCACAAGTTCTAAAAGACCATCCAAACCTGTCGGAATAGACGGATTCCCAAAAAAGGTCCGTTTATCCAAAAGTCAACTTTGAGTCAATTCCTTTTCACTTGAAGCCCAGATTTCCCAAAAAGTCGCTTGAATCATATCCAAACACCTCAGAAGCATGTAAACAGTCCCCTCGGGTCAAAAGTGAGCTAAATAAGCTCGGAGAAGGGTCAAGGTGCCGAAAAGACTATAATGACCAATCGGGTTGTTATGTTGTGTCTATGTGCTTGCTTCGATCATGACACACCAGATTATTAGCAAGTGCTTGCACCAATTTGTTGTCAACGCAAATCATCGTGGCTTCAATTTGTGGAAAATTTAGCTCCTTCAACAGTCTTCTCAACCAAATAGCATAACACGTACATGGTGTCGTTGCCACGTGTTCAGCCTCACATGTCGAGAGAGTAACAATGGATTGTTCCTTTGAACACCAAGAAATAACACAATCACCCAATGAAAACATAAAACTAGTTTTGCTTTTTCTATCATCAATATATCCCGCATGATCACTATCACAAAATCCCACCAGGTTAAAGTCATTAGAAGAAGTATAAAACTGTCTAAGGTCTATCGTACCTTTTAGGTAACGAAGAATTCGTCCAACAACCTTCAAGTGAGTGGAGCTAGGAGCTTCCATAAAGCAACTTACTACTCCAACTGTGAAGAGTATATCTGGCCTCGTACATGTCAAGTAACTCAGGCTTCCCACGAGGCTTTTCAATAAAGTGGAGTCCACCTTTTCTCTATCATCAAACTTTGACAATTTTGTTCCACTCTCCATTGGGGTGTTCACGGCATTGCAATCGAACATGTTGAATGTTACACCTCAAAAAATTTCATGTCGTCATATGGTAGATAGACTAACGCAGGGTAAGAAGTATATGATGGTTCTACAAGTAAGAAGTAGTACTTAACGGTTCTAATTAAGATTCCAAAGACATTTGAGGCAAGAGAAGAAAGTTCGTTGAAGAATGTAAGGTATAAGTCGTGTTTTGGAAGGGTTTTGCGAAGTACAGAACTAATGTTGACATAATTATGTCTTAAAGAAGAGTTATGACGCCCCTTAGATTGTTAATGAAGTTTTAAACAAGTGCTAAGAAGATTCCATAAGGATTGGAGATCAAACGAAACAACGAGAACAAGTTCGGTGAAAAGGTGGATTATACGACCATTTATACGGTCCGTATAATATTACATGGTTGGTATAATGATCCGTATAACCATCACAATGAGGGGTGATCACTGGAAGTATTATACGGTCACTTATACGGACCGTATAAAATTATAAGGACCGTATAACGTACCGGGTATAATGGTTACGAAAAGGATGTTTGTTGGTGTAATTTCACGGTCACTTATGCGGACCGTATAAGTTTATACGGACCGTATAAGTGTCCGTATAATCCATGACGGGTCAGATTTTCCCAATTTTAAATATAAGACCCCAAGTTATTATTTTCATTTCTCATTTCCTCCATTTCTCTCAAACCCTCTAGAATATTCCACACACTTCCTTTACATGAATTCAAGGGAAATCATAGATCAAATACTAAAAAACTAGTAGAATCAAGTGCAAGAATGTTAATTAGGGTTGCTAGAAGTCAAGAATCTCTTTGGAGTTGAAGTTAGGGTTTTCTCCAAGTGAAGTATTTTCATCCAAAACCCATTCCTACACAATGAAAGGCAAGTTTTATGTTCATTTCATGCTATTAAAAGTATTGAATGGTTGAAAGACTTGGATTATGGAAGAAAGTAGAAAATGGGTTACAAATATGAGAGTAGTGGTATTCTTGAATAGTAGTTTGATATGAATCATGATTCTTGAGATGGTATGAGTATAATCTTATTGGAGAAGCATTATGTGAGGATGAAGGTGGTGTTGTATTATGGCTATGGTTATGAATGACTTTGAGAGGGAATCTTGATAATTGAATAATGACTAACTTAATGAAGTTCATTGATTATGATATTGTGGGTGTGTTGTTGATGTTTGGGAGTTGTTATATTATATGGAGAATGTTATAGAAACAAAGAAGATGCTGTCCAACTTTCATTAGCTTTAGCTTAAGCTTAAGCATGTTTTCGGTTATCTAACCTTAGTACAAACTTTCTTGAATGTAGAACCGCGAACATTGGAGGGAAGCGCTTAATCGATAAAGTTAAAGAGGCGTAAAGGTATGTAAGGCTAGTCCCTTTTTCCTATAAGGCATGATTCCTACAACACGTCTTCCTTTATCACTCCATGACTCTCTTATATTCCCAAAATTATGAGTCTATGATCATTAAGAGCTTTTCATGAAATAAAGATAAGCGATGTGTTATGAAAATGACAATGATGATGATGAGTCTAAGTCTAGTGATCCTGAAGCTTATGATATGATATTCTTATGAAGCTAATGTTCCTTATATGATTCTTTGATGTTATTCGTTGTTGTTAGACTCACCTTACCATGCTAGTTCCTTCAAGGTGAGACATGATGATCATGACTACTCCATAATGAAATCGGGGGTTCTCAACCTTACGTCACCCCGATAGAGTTGTAGCATTTAATTGATTTTAATGCATGCTTTATGATAAGTATATAATGATGAGATTACACCGTGCCTAGATGGCCTGAGATGACACCACTAAGGCGGATGACTTATGACTACACCGTGCCTAGATAGCCGGACATGACACCGCTAAGGCGCGCGGCTTATGATAACACCGTGCCTGGAGGGCCGGACATGACACCACTGGTGGGCAGCGTGCGATAGTTACCCGGACGCGGGTTAATGATGATGGTATATTTGATATGCATAACATGTGTTTTCCTTTAAAAGTTTAGCAGGCATAGTATTCGCCTTAAGAGGCAATTGACGTACACGTTATATCTTCGCCTCATGTTTCATTATTTCTTTATTATGCTAGTATTATTCATGCCTTGCATACTCAGTACATTTTTCATACTGACATCCTTCTTTTTTGGACATTGTGTTCATACCTACAGGTAGACAGGGAGGTGTCCCAGATTCTTAGGAGCTACTCAGCAGATTCACAGGTCCGGAGGTGCCATTTTGATACATTATTTTGTGTATATATTTGGGTATGACGGGGTCCTGTCCCGTCCTTATGTCTCAGTACTCTAGTAGAGGCTCGTAGATACGGATGCGTGGGTGGTTGTTGTCTTATGGATACATCAGTGTATATTCTTGTATATCATTTTTGCAGCCATGAGGGCTTATGTATATTTATGTTTTGCCTTGGAGATTATATGTGTCCAGGATGAGTATGATGACTAGCGTAATGAGTGGTGCTCGGTAGTCAGCTCCGGGTACCCGGGTACCCGTCATGGCCCCCTAGGCGGGTAGTAACACAAGTGGTATCAGAGCAGTTCTGTCCTAGGGTGTGTCTACGAGCCGTGTCAAGCAGAGTCTCGTTTATGGGTGTGAAGCACGCCACACTTCTTCTCATTAGATCGTGCCATAGAGCCATGTTATAAGAATTTCTCCTCCCTAATTGTGCGTTATTGTTTCAGCGATGCCGGTAAAGAGAAAAGCCACAGCCGCCCAGAAGGGCAAGACTACGACAAAAACGCGGATAGAAAGGGAGCCGCCAATGAATGCAGAAGAAGGTGAATCTCAAAATGAGGCTCCACCCAATACCTCTCACACTCCGCCTATTCTAGAGGAACAAGAGGGGGCTTCAGCTCTGGCTCCTGTGCCTCCAGTTCCTCCACCGGGTGCTTCGGGTCAACAAATGACCGAAGCTATTCAACTATTGACCTAGCTAGTTATCGCTCAGGCTTAGCGGCAGAGTACGGGTCCAGGTGACAGGGCGACTAGTGCTAGAGCCCGTGAATTCATGAATTTAGATCCCCCAGAAATTTTCAGGTCGAAGCCGGATGAAGACCCTCAAGGTTTTATAGATGAAATGTTGAGGACGCTGAGAATCATCCATGCCTCCGATACTGAATCTGTGGAGTTGGTATCTTATAGACTCCGGGATGTAGCGGTCCTTTGGTATAATAATTGGATGTCTTCAAGGAAGGAAAATGCACCTCCCCCGGTTTGGCAGAAATTTGTAGATGTTTTCGTTCATCACTATTTGCCACCCGAGGTTCGAAGGGCCCGAGCCGACAGGTTTCTGAATCTTATGCAAACGAATATAAGTGCCCAGGAGTATAGCCTTCACTTTAATTCATTGGCTAGAAAGGCTCCGACTATGGTGGCTGACATGGGAGAGTCGAGGGTTTCAGGTTCCCAGTTTGGAGGTTATCCTAGCCAGAGGAGACTACCGGTTTCATGATATAGCCAGTGCAAAAAGTTACACGTGGGGCCATGCCGCCAAGGTTTAGATATCTGTTATGTTTTTGGACAGACTGGGCACGTGGTGCGTGATTGTCCCTCGAGGAACGGTAGAGGTGGGGCTCAGCCCACAGGGTCAGTAGCCGATTCTTCTTCATCTGTGCACCCCGTAGGGAAGATTTCCCAGACTCCGGCAGGCCGCGATAGGGGCAGAGGAGGAGCATCCAGTTCAGGTGGCACCCAGCCTCGTATTTATGCTTTAGCCGGACATCAGGATCTTGAGTCCTCCCCGGATGTGGTTACATGTATACTATCTATATTCTCTCATGACGTTTATGCATTGATAGATCTAGGTTCTATGTTGTCTTATATTACTTCTTAAATTACTAGCCGCATTGGGGTGAAACCCGAACTAATTAAACCTTTTGAGGTATCTACTCTGGTTGGTGATCCGGTAATAGCTAGACAAGTATACAAGAATTGTGTGGTAGTGGTATGTAATCGTCAGACTATTGCTGATTTAATTGAGCTGGAAATGTTAGATTTTGATGTGATTATGGGCATGGATTGGTTGGCTTCTTGCTATGCTAATGTGGATTGTAGAACGAAAATAGCTTAATTCTAATTCTCGGGAGAACCCATACTTGAATGGAAAGGTAATACAGTGTCTCCAAGAGGTAGGTTTATTTCCTACATTAAGGCGAGGAAGATGATCGTGAAAGGATATATTTATCATCTAGTTCGAGTACATGATACCGAAGCAAATCCGCCGACTTTTCAATCCGTCCCGGTAGTAAATGAATTTCCGAATGTATTCCCAGATGAACTTCCAGGCCTTTCTCCGGAAAGGGAGATTGATTTTGCGATTGATGTGTTGCCGGACACCAAGCCTATATATATTCCCCCTTACTGAATGCCTCCTGCAGAGTTGAAAGAGCTAAAAGCGCAATTGAAAGATTTGCTCGAGAAAGGATTCATTAGGCCTAGTTCATCACCGTGGGGAGCACCTGTCCTATTTATGAGAAAGAAAGATGGTTCCCTACGGATGTGCATTGACTATAGGCAGCTGAACAAGGTGACGATAAAGAATAAATATCTGCTTCCAAGAATCGATGATTTGTTTGACCAATTGCTGGGCGCCAAATGGTTTTCCAAAATTGATCTAAGATCGAGGTATCACCAAGTGAGAGTTAGAGAAGAAGATATTCCCAAAACAGCTTTCAGAACGAGTTATGGCCACTATGAATTTCGGGTGATGTCATTTGGGTTGACTAATGCTCCGGCGGTGTTAATGAATCTGATGAATAATGTATTCAGGCCCTTTCTAGACCTATTTGTGATTGTGTTCATTGATGACATCTTAGTATATTCTCGATCAGAAACGGAGCACGCAGACCACTTGCGTATTGTCCTTGGAATTATTCGGACTCGCGAATTGTATGAAAATTTTGCAAATTGCGAGTTTTGACTAAATTCTATGACTTTTCTGGGCCACATCATCTCAGCTAATGGCATTCGAGTAGATGTTCAAAAGATTGAGGCTGTGAAGACTTGGCCAAGGCCTACAACGCCTACAGAAGTCCGTAGCTTTCTGGGATTGGCAGGTTACTATAGAAGATTTGTAGAAGGATTTTCTTTCATTTCAGCACCATTGATGAAGCTAACTTAGAAATCAGCAAAATTCCAGTGGACCGATGCTTGTGAACGCAGTTTCCCGGAATTGAAGGATAAACTAACTTCAGCCCCAGTCCTGACACTCTCAGAAGGGCCAGATGGTTATGTTGTGTGTTGTGATGTTGGGTTGGGCAGTGTGTTGATACAGCACGGTAAAGTCATTGCCTATGCTTCTCGGTAGTTGCGAAAACACGAAAAGAACTATCCGACCCATGATTTTGAATTGGCCGCGGTTATTCATGCACTAAAAATGTGGAGACATTAGTTGTACGGTGTACATGTTGATATTTATACAGACCACATGAATCTACAATACATTTTCAAGCAGAAGGAATTAAATCTACGATAGAGGCGATGGTTAGAATTATTAAAGGATTATGATGTGAGTCTTTTATGTCATCTTGAGAAGGTGAATGTAGTAGCCGATGCACTTAGCCGCAAATCAAAGGGTAGTTTATGTGAGGTCCCTCCGGAGAAGAAGGAATTAATCCGTGAGCTTCACCAGCTAGCCAATCTCGGAGTTCGTCTAATTGATTCAAGCAATGCAGGAATTGGTATTCACAACCCATCTATTTCTTCCCTAGATATGAAGGTGAGAGGGCGCCAATATGAAGATCCCCAGTTGGATCACTATAGGGATACATTTCCTGAGAAAGAGAATTCGCCATTTGAATTTTCTACAGATGGAGTTGTTAGGTACCGACACAGGCTATGTGTTCCAAATGTTGCATTGGTGGGATTCTAGAAGAAGCTCATTACTCTCGGTATTCCATTCACCCAGGAGCGACAAAGATGTATCACGATCTCAAGTTATTGTATTGGTGGGATGGAATGTAGAAAGACATAGCAGAATTTGTAGCTCAATGTCCATATTGCCAACAAGTGAAAATTGAGCATCAGAAGCCAGGAGGATTGTTACAAGCCATGGAAATTCCAGCCTGGAAATGAGAAGTGATCAACATGGATTTCATTGTAGGTTTGCCTTGCTCCCTACTCAAATATGACTCCATATGGGTGATTGTTGACAGACTCATGAAATCAGCTCATTTTCTTCCAGTCAGAACTACATATTCAGTAGAAGATTATGCAAGGTTGTATCTTAAAGAGATTGTGCGACATCATGGTGTCCCGATATCTATTATCACAGATAGAGGAGCACAATTTACAACTAAATTCTGGAAGTCTTTCCAAGAAGGTTTGGGTACTCAGGTAAGGCTTAGCACCGCGTTTCACCCACAAATGGATGGGCAAGCCGAACCCACTATTCAGACCCTGGAGAATATGTTACAGGCATGTGTGATAGATTTCGGTGGAAGTTGGGATGACCACTTACCTCTTATTGAGTTTGCATACAACAACAGCTATCATTCCAGTATTCAGATGGCCCCATATGAAGCTCTATATGGAAGAAAGTGTAGATCCCCAATTGGGTGGTTTGAAGTAGGAGAGATACAACTAATAGGTCCGGAGTTGATTCAACAAGCAGTGGAAAATATCAAGGTTATCCGAGATCGATTATTCACAGTCCAAAGTCGCCAGAAATCTTATGCGGACAATCGTCGGCGAGACTTAGAATTCCAAGTCAATGATTTGGTAAGAAGGGAAAATTAAGTCCTCGATACATTGGACCTTATAAGATTGTCCGCAAGATAGACCAAGTAGCTTATAAACTGGACTTACCTCCAGACTTGAATCAGTCCATCTAGTTTTTCATGTATCAATGCTCCGTAAGTGTGTCAGAGACCCTACTAGAATCGTGCTTGTAGATGATGTTCAAGTTACGGAAATGTTAGCCTATGAAGAGGTGCCTATTGCGATACTAGATAGGCAAGTACGGAAACTTAGAAATAAAGAGGTAGCCTCAGTTAAGTTCTTGTGGCGAAATAATAATCAAGAGAAAATGACTTGGGAAGCGGAAGAAAACATGAAGTCCAAGTACCCACACTTATTCCCACCCCCGGAAGAGATTCAAGATGAGACATCAGTATTATGAGGTATGTAATGCCTTTTTTTTGTTGTGCTTTTGGTCGTGTGTGGACATATTTTCTTGCCATTGTATTGTAGCCCTATAAGGCATTGTTATTATGGGTTGTTGTGACAGTATGGTAGCGCCATATTACCGGGGAAACTCTGGCAATGTTTTTGTAGAATTCCCGAGAACTTAACATTCGAGGACGAATGTTTTTAAAGGGTGGAAGAGTGTTACACCTCGGAAGATTTCATGTCATCGTATGGTAGATAGACTAATGCAGGGTAAGAAGTATATGATGTTTCTACAAGTAAGAAGTAGTACTTAACAGTTCTAATTAAGATTCCAAAGACATTTGAGGCAAGAGAAGAAAGTTCATTGAAGAATGTAAGGTATGAGTCGTGTTTTGGAAGGGTTTTGTGAAGAACAAAACTAATGTTGACTTAATGATGTCTTAAAGAAGAGTTATGACGCCCTTTAGATTGTTAATGAAGTGTTAAACAAGTGCTAAGAAGGTTCCATAAGGATTGGAGATCAAACGAAACGACGAGAACAAGTTCGGTGAAAAGGTGGATTATACGACCATTTATACGGTTTGTTTAATATTACACAGTCTGTGTAATGGTCCGTATAACCGTCATAGTGAGGGGTGATCACTGGAAGTATTATACGGTCACTTATACGGAAAGTATAAAATTATACGGACCGTATAAGGTATCGTATAATGGTTACGAAAAGGATGTTTGTTGGTGTAATTTCACGGTCACTTATACGGACCGTATAAGTTTATACGAGCCGTATAAGTGTCCGTATAATCCATGACGGGTCAGATTTCCCAATTTTAAATATAAGACCCCAAGTTATTATTTTCATTTCTCATTTCCTCCAATTCTCTCAAACCCTATAGAATATTCCACACACTTCCTTTACATGAATTCAAGGGAAATCAAAGATCAAATACCAAAAAAATAGTAGAATCAAGTGAAAGAATGTTAACTAGGGTTGCTAGCAGTCAAGAATCTCTTTGGAGTTGAAGTTAGGGTTTTCTCCAAGTGAAGTATTTTCATCCAAAACCAATTCCTACACAATGAAAGGTAAGTTTTATGTTCATTTCATTCTATTAAAAGTATTTTTTTTTAAAATAAATTGTGCTCTAGCAGGCTAGGCTTGTTAGAACTTTTTATTAATAAATGCATAATGTACAAAACTGTCTATTACAGCATGTCTATAAAATGAACTAGCTAATATCAAAAAAATAAGAGATTGTCCTCCAGTTCTATCCTGTATGCCTAAACTAGTATTCCCTTTGTGATCATGTTGAGTCAGCATTGATGATAGTCCAAATCTGTGCACACACCATATGATTATCCATACATGTAGTATCATTGTTGATTGTCAAGATGCTGAATCCTCCTTGTTCTAATCCTCAGTTGAGGAAGTTGTGATTTGTCCATATTGAGAATTCGTCTTCCTTCTGATGGCATGAGTATAAAGTCTTGTACTTTGATCTCTGCATGATCCAAAGCTTGATTTGCTAGAAAGTCTGCCAACCTGTTGCCTTATCTGAAAATATGATTGATCTGTACCTGTACTGTTCTCATGTCCTGTTTGATCTCTTCAATCTGATTTCTCAGTTCCCATAGAGTGATCCATGTATCTTGTAAGATGTTTTGAAGGACAAGTGAATCAGTCTCCAGCTGAACCAGTTAAATGTTGTGTTCTTTGCAGAACTTCAGTGCCTGTTTTATAGCCTCAACTTCAGCTTCCATGTTTGTTGCTATTCCCGTTTGTTGTGCTTCTGCATAAACCAAATCCCATTGATATCTCTGATGCAGAATCCATATGAACTGAGCCCAGGATTGCCTCTGCTTGCCCCATCTGTATTGCATTTTAATCTCCCTGAAGGTGGCATTCTCCATACCACCTTAGCATAATAAACTTTTGGTTTATATCTACTAAGGTGCTGATGCATATTTTCCCAATCAACAGATACATTCTACAGCCATGGGAATCTCTTCCTTGTCAGTTGGTGTAGGATGTGTTGTACTTGTTATTTCAGTCTGTAGAAGGTAACTGATCCTCCATGCTTAATGGAGTTTCTTCTCTTCTATAATGACCACATGATCACTGCAGGCATTGCTCTATACATAGGCTGCAATTTTGTTTTTGTCTGAGCAGACCACCATGCCATGATCATTTGATGTAGACCAACTCCATCTGTGGGAATACCTGCACAAGAAGCAAAAAACTTACATGACTTAACAGCTACGGAATATGTTAGAAATAAGTGAACTACAGTTTCCTCCTTATGCTCCTCACATCACCAGCATCTTGATGGTATATTGATCATCATCCTTTTCAATATATCATCTGTAGAGATTCTCCCTTTCCACACTCTCCACATGAAAAAACTTATCTTTATCCTTTCTCCCATATGAACCTATAGCTGGTTTGTTTGCTCTCTCTGCATCTGAGAAACTCCCATGCAGATTTAACTGAGAATCTGCCATTTGTTTCCAACATCCAACATGGCTCATCATCTTCTTCTTCATCTGGTACTTTGATATTATCCTTGATATGCTGAGCCAATTCCTGATCTAGAGTAACTGTTAATAGTTCCATGTTCCATTCACCATTTTTCACAAACTGTCTAACCTCTATCTCTTCTTCTCTAGCAGCATCAGGAATGATATAATATAATGCCCCAAGCCTTGTCCAATTCTCATACCAGAAACTTGAAGTTCTATTTCTCAAATACCAAAATATCTGTGGCTCAACTGCATCTCTTATGTTCACTATCTTCTTCCAAGTGTGAGATCCTCCTCTATCTACTGCCATAGTAGGATGCCATTTCTTGCAGTATTTGTTCAGCATGTAGCTACCACATAAGCTTCTTCCACATCTGAAATTCCACCACAACTTAGCAAATAATGCATTGGATATATCAGTTAGTGATCTAAGACTAATCCCTCCTTCATCCCTTGGTAGACATAATTTGTCCCATGCCACCCAATGTTTGCTTTTCACCCCCACAGTATTGCTCTAAAAGAATTTGGCAAATATCTTGTGCAACTACTTTATCACCCCAGAAGGAGGGTTCACGGCTGACAGTAAATATACTGGCATGGTTTGCAACACATGATTGACCAGCACATATCTACCTGCAAAAGATAACAGTCTGTTTTGCCAAGACAGAATCCTTTTCATCATTTTTTTGATCAAATCCTCATAATATCTCTTTCCTTCTTCCATAAAACACTGGACATCCTAAATATGTGAAAGGAAAGGATCCATTTCTCATATTAGTATGTCTTTTTATCCTGCTATTAACTCTGGAAGAAACCTTGTGATGAATATAGTAACAGATTTTATCAGCATTGACCAGTTGTCCTGAAGCCTTCTCATAATTCCTCAACCTCTTCATCATTTTCTTTAAGGAGTATCCATCCCCAGGACAGAATAGGATTGTATCATGAACATATGATAAATGATTGATTTGAGGACTCCATTTTGACATTCCATAGCCTATGAAACTTGGCTTCTCATGCAACTTATTCAGACTCCTTGTTAAGACCTCTGCTGCTATAATGAACAATGTAGGAGAAAGTGGATCACCTTGCTTTATCCCCCTACTTGATCTGAAAAAGCCATGACTTTGACCATTGATTAATACCGAATACCAGTTATTTGAAAGCAATCTCCATACTAAATCAATGAGAACCTCTCCAAATCTAAACTGTCTTAATACTTTAGTCAAAAAAATCCAAGAGAGCCTATCATATGCCTTTTCCATGTCTAATTTGATCACCACATTAGTATGTTTAGCTCTCAATTTAATATCTCTGATGATCTCCTGTGCCAGTAATATGTTTTCTGCAATGCTCCTTCCTTTCACAAATCCTGTCTGATTGTTAGAAATAATATTAGGAAGAACCTTTGTCAATCTATTCTGCAGTATTTTTGACAGTATCTTATTGAAGAAGGAGCTGAGACTGATTGGCCTCATATCACTGAAATTATTAATCACCTCCTTCTTTGGCAATAAAACCAGATTAGTATGTGTGATGAATTGTGGTATCTCAGATCCACAAAAGAAAGCTCTAACAATTTGAAGCACATCCAACTTGATAATCTCCCAACACTTTTGATAAAACTGTCCTGTGAATCCATCAGGCCCACTAGCACTGTCCCGATTGAGTGAGAATACAACCTCCTTTACTTCACTTTCAGATGGCAACTCCTCCATACTCTTTTGCTGTTCTTCAGTTATCAGCTTAGGAATATTTTTCAACAATGCATAATGCCCTCCTGAGTTTTCTTCACTAAACTGTGACTCAAAGAACCTGATTGCCTCAGAACCAATATCTACTTCATTTTCCAGCCATGTACCAGTAGGATCTTGTATTCTTTTCAAAGTTAATTTATTCCTCCTGCCCCTCACATATGAATGGAAGAATTTTGTATTTCTGTCTCCATCATTGAACCATTTCATACCAGCTTTCTGCTTCCAAGACTCCTCCTCCAGGTGTAAAAATCTGGTTAGTTCAGCCTGTGCTTGATGTAACAGCATTCAGATTCTCCCTCGAAGCATTATTTTCAAACTGCAACTCCTTCACCTTTATAGTATCTTCAATAGTGGCAATCTGCTGAAATATATTCCCATATGTGTTCTTGCTCCATTGAACCATTGCTTTTTTAAGTTTCTTCAACTTGTGTTGAAATGCATAAAATGGATTTCCACAGAAATCAGCAGTCCAATTCTCCTTTACCACCTCCATAAATGTATGATGATTTGTCCAGAAGTTGAGAAACATAAAAGATTTGACAGTATGATGTGCATTGCTGTTACACTCAAGATGTAGTGGTGCATGATCAGGACCATGTCTAATCATATGAGTCACCGCTGTGGATGGCATGATGTCTAGCACTTGCTGATTCACCAGTATTCTATCTAACCTTTTAAATATGCAATCTTCTTCAGTCCTCCCATTCCACCAGGTGAATTTACTTCCCGTGAATCCTACATCAATCATACCACAACTTTGTATACAGGTAGAAAAATATAATGTCTCATTGGATGAGACTGGAAGACCACCTTGCTTCTCCTCATCAGACACTATGACATTAAAATCCCCTCCTATTATCCAAGGAAGGTCTTGCTGATTTGCTAACTCCACCATAGCTTCCCACAACTCCTCCCTCTTCTGTCTATCACATTTAGCATAGACTACTGACACCAGCACTGATTGATTCAAGGATGAGTGAGTTAGTTGCAAAGTAACTTGTTGTTCTGATTCATATATAACTACACTAAGCCATTCATCTGTCCAAAAAATCCAGA